>NC_142930.1:45816742-45824242 GCF_046866305.1 Octopus bimaculoides | reverse complement strand
GTTACAATATTTCACCCTCATCCTTTACCTTCCTTAACCTCTCCTATTTAATGGCATTACCCTGTTGTCTTACTATACTGTATGTTGTCTGAGATACACCAGCACATTATACACACGAATATACATACATACATGCATATACATACATACATATATACATACATACATACATACACACACACATACATACATACAGACAGACAGACAGACATACATACATACAAGTTTTGACAAAATTAGTGCCAATGAGGTCATCTATTTTTAGAAGATGTAGAAGGAGACATTACAAGGCATGAAATCATATACACAGAATGGAAAAAATGTCCAACATATTAACATATATTCACACCATTCACAAGCTGTTCTGATGTAACTCAAGTGAATGAAGAAATAGTTACTACAAAACTAGAACAACAAGCCCATGGAATACTTCATGTTCTCAATGACTATTTACATAATCTAAAGGAAACAGGTCAAACAATGGGATTTGACAGCTTATGAAACTCTATGGAAACATATATGATTATATACTGGAAGGTGAAAATATTTGTTGTTGTTGGCACTCCGTTGCATACGGCGTCGAGGGTTCCAGTTGATTCGATCAACGGAACAGCCTGCTCGTGAAATTAATGTGCAAGTGGCTGAGCACTCCACAAACACATGTGCCCTTAACATAGTTCTCGAGGATATTCAGCGTGACACAGTGTGACAAGGCTGACCCTTTGAATTACAGGCACAACAGAAACAGGAAGTATGAGTGAGAGAAAGTTGTGGTGAAAGAGTACAGCAGGGTTCGCCACCACCCCCTGCCGGAGCCTCATGGAGCTTTAGGTGTTTTCGCTTAATAAACACTCACAGCGCCCGGTCTGGGAATCGAAACCACGAGTCTGCTGCCCTAACCACTGGGCCATTGCGCCTCCACTGGAAGGTGAAAATACACAATTTTATTAAAAGAGTCCCAAAAGTTCTTTGCTGGTGGAACATTCAAAATTACACCTCACTTTTTTCTTCAAGATTTATGCCATTCATACAGAAATATATGGTGGCATTCATCCAGTTCTATATGTTCTACTTCCCAATAAATTGACAAGTAGTGTTTAATGCCACCTAAACACAGCTGTTCCCTAGGATGATACAACTATTTTAACCTCAGGAGGAGAATGTCATTGCTACTGTGGAAATCAATCTGTTCAGTAGAGTTCCTGCAAAAACTTTGTCCACTTTAGAGAACAGCAAGATGCTGCAAAAATTTCTGCACTCAGATTTCTTATCCTTCTTAAACAGATCCCAAGATAGCATCTTTTCAGTCTTGAGGTTTCAAATATTCCCATACATGAGAGATAACCTTGTACAATATACTTTTCAGCCCAAATTTCTCCCCAAAATTTCAGTACCTCTGCTGATATTCTATCTATGTCCAGTGATTTTCCGTTGTTCATTTGTGCTATGATTTTGTTGACTTATTGATTTAGGGCTTCATCTAAACATTTTTTTAATGGCCACTGCTCAATATCATCTTGCACGTATTCATCAATCTCTCTGATACTGCTCCCCAGCTCATTGTAGTTATCCCTCTGTCTAACCTGTATTTCATTTGGCTGCTTCAAGATCTTATTTCCAGTCTTGCCCTTAACAGGAGTAAAAGGTGACTCATGTGGACCATAGACTTCTTTCAGCAGTTAGTACACTGTCTTAGAATATCTAGCATCTGATGTGAATTGAAGGGCTTGAGCCTTTTCTTCCCACCAGGCATTCTGAATGTTATGCAAATGTCTTTAAACTTTCATCTTCTTTAATGCCTCTACTACTTTATTGATTGAAGATAAATTTGGAAGATGTGTTCTATCATGTCATCATTGTCATGTACTGTACACTTTGCAGTGTGTTGATGATACCACACTGAAAGTCTTCCTGACTAAGTGCAAGTTCTCCCATTGGATGAAGCCATAGTGTTACTTCATTTGGACTTTCCCATAGTGTTTTCTTGGCAAAGATATTGGGGTGGTTTGGCATTGCCTTCGCCAACTGGCTGACTGTTGGCCTTTAAAGAGCACATCCACTCTTCGACAGGTCTTGTTTTTAATCCTGCTAAGTCTCCAGGTATCTTCCTCACAAGAGTAACAAGCTACTTGATTTGGGGAATTGGTTTAGTCACTGATTACTTGACCATGGAACTAGTAGTACTAGTTTACATAGCACCAGTAGCACATCTCATCAACCTGTAATGTGATTCCTGACCTGACTATATTTCATGTAATCTTTGTTTCAATATTTTGAATATACATACAGACATACATACATATACATATATATATATATATATATATATATATATATATATATATATATATATATATATATATATATATACACTCATAAACATACATAAATATATGAACAGTGTATATTTGGGAAATTTTATAAGTATATGTCTCCTCCCATATGGATGTGATGCTTTAAGTACCTCTTCCTTATCAGAATTCCATTCTCTCCTTCAGTTTTGTATGTAGCTATCACCTGCTTCTTCTTCACTGCTAGCAAAGTCCTGAATCCCTTTATTTTACTCTTCTGCATTTTCCTGCGCCACTTTGAAACATTTTTCTTTTCATTCTGTCTTGCTAATTCATCATTCTCTGTTCCAATCTGTTTCCCCAATGTTATAGGGAATGTAACTTGCAGAATTCTTGAAACTAACTATGAATGTAAGGCTCATCATGAACATAATATTATGAGACAAGCTGCTTATAAACAATAGGACACACCTGATCATCCTTACTAGAATAATGTACAGAGACACCATAAAACCCCACAACAACATCAGGGCAGGCAGAAAACTAAGAAGCAAAATAAGTAGGGGCTAGATCATAGCTATATACATGCAAGTAATAAAAGAGAGGTGCCTTCAGCTGTAATCCTGGTTATCATTATGTTTCTGAAAAAATAGTTTCTAAAAGCATATTCAAAATTTGCAGCAAAAACTTGACCTAAAATTAGAAACAAGAAACAGCTGCAGTTTGCTGTTCCATTAGAAAAATTAATCTATTAGTCTGCTGATTCACCAAAGCTCCTAAAATAGTTTATTTTTGCCACTACTGCCAGACATTATTTGCAGAACATCAGAAAATACATTTCTGTATTGCAAATGACTTCCTTTGAAGGCAACATTATCGGGGAAGTGATATTTATGCCAACTTTTAAAGTACAAGGGCAAATTTACTGAAAGTTCTGGATTGCTTCAGCTTGTCTCTATGTTTTCTCTAGGACAGACTTCGCTAAGGATAGCATTCTACATTGCTTTACTAACAATGTCATGTTGCTTGTGTAAGTTGTGCTTCAATGACATTTTTGGGCATGCACTGATCATACATGTAGTTTCTTCTACAGATATGTGGCATACGCAACAGCTATGATGGCACTTCATTGTCTCTTTTGTTGAACGGGTATTTTGTAGTTAACACCTACTCTAAGACTGAAAAAACATAACTCTCAGTGTTTGATATAATGTAAAGGCCTTGAGCCCAAGAGAGGTTTCAGGTGTTTTCAATAAAGGCATCTCTCTCAAGTTTCTAGAAAACACATCTATACATTTTTCTTATTATAAAGACTTACCCCTCTAGGCCTTTGTTGCGATAGAGTCATATGGCAATTCTGGGCTTGCATAGAACATCTTCAAAACCTGACTGTTTCTTGAAAGTAGATCAATCTTCACTCAAAAGACATTGTTCCCATCATTTTTAAGCATTTGGATCATGTATTTTTGTTGAACTTTGTTTAGCAGGTATTTTTTGTAACATCACAGGGCACCCAAAAACTGTTTGGACTCAACTTAAGCCCGTTCTTCTATCTTTTTTCTGAGACAGAGCCTGTCCCTACCACTCTATCTGTAGAAGCTTCCAGTTGATATCAGAATTATGGAGCAGACTTCTTTATTGCTCAGTTAAGTATCCCAAATATTGTTACCAGTACTGGTATTACAAATATGTTTTAGCATAGTGTCTTGTTACAGGAGAGCTTTCACTGCCATAATTTTAAAGTATGGTGTAAAATTCTTAGGTTATTCTATCATTGTTCACAGCACATATTTTTGTCAACATTTAGGTATTGTTGTAGAACAGGAGAGATAAATGGAGATAGAGAGTCTTTGGATTGGGAAGTAGCTATCCTGTCTTCACATATCAAATACAAACATTTCTTTAGCCAAATTTTATTCTTATTTCATATGAAAATGTAATGAGATCAAATTGTTTCTCAGCATTGAAAATGTTTCTAATGCAGATTTTGTTTTTTTGGGGGGATCAGCAAAAAAAAAGAAAAGAAAATTTGGTGTTATGATAATAATTTTTGTTATGTAGATTCTAACAAATAATCATTAAATTTGAGTCAAAGAAATACCAGTGGATTTAATGTCAGATTAGAGAGGCTGTTTCCTTGGAATATTCTCATTAAAAGGTTTCTAGCATCAGGAACAATTAATTTGCTTTCAAATACAAAGATGAAAATAGTTTACTAGGCTTTTGTGAGTCATTCAATAGAAAAAATTACTTTAACAATTGCAGTGATTTAAGCAACCACAAATTGGGAATAGAGTCACATGCCATTCTATAATGATGTTGTATTGTCATGAGCTTTTATAGCATTTTTCGTTTACATTGTTTAGCACAATTAATTTATTAAAAGTTCCATGCCTGCTCATCAATTACTGCTTTTAGGACACCACACTTCCTTGCCTGCTTATCAGTTACTGCTTTTAGGACTCAAATTGTCTTGGAAGAGTTGATTAAGAGAGACTGTCCAAAGAATACAATGTTTAATCAAGCAATAGCTCTATGGCTTTCTGTCAAGTGCATGCCTTCTATCTTAAAGTTTTCTATCTTGAATTTACAAGATTTTGTATGTATCATGCTAAGCAATTAACATTAGTTTGTTAATTTAGCCTTCCATAGTTTTTTATATCTCAAAATCTGTTATCAGTCTCCAATTGTTAGGTCTTTTCCTCATGACTTTTCATCATGCAGTTTTCCCACATCTTTAGTATGTGTGTGTGTGTGTGTGTGTGTGTACGTATATTGGAGCCTGTGTGACATGTGACTATTTCTGCTAGTTTTTATATCCAAGACATGTGTTGCATAGGTCAGCAAGAGAGCATTTCTCCATAGTGCATTGTCTGCAAGTTACAATATTTCCAAATCTGCCTTAACTATTTCTTACAAAGTCTTTCTTGCTTATTTCTTTCAGGAATGCTTTCCAGCTTTCCACTACTAACTCATAACAGCCATCTGTGTTTTATAGGTTTGTAATCATGTGTCACACATCTGCCAATGCTTTTGGTACTAAGCTTTCTCACTTAACACTCAATCTTTATTGTAATCAAATAGTACACAACAAATGGCTCATACTTCTTTTAAATTTACAAATGAGTATATTTATTTCAAATACAGTAATTTTATATCATCAAAACATATATGCAACATATATATAATGTTGGTATATACATATCTGTTTATCTAATATTCAAAAATAAAAATGGAAAAAGAGGAACACAGAAAGAAAAAATGTAAGCGGAAAAAAGAGAAAATAAAAAGGAAAGAAAGACATCAATGCTACACCAAGTGCCTCAATTGGTCAAACACCACAAAGTTCAATGGAACCTACTGAAGCAAGCCAACACGCGGGTGATGGCAAGGCTAAGGCATTTGAACAGTTCGGATCTTTTTGGTTTGACGGGCAACACTTGTTTTCTTAACGAAACACTTTCAAACTTGGGATACTGGTAGAATGTGTCATATAAAACATCTTTTTCTCTTAACCTTCTTAACAAAAATTAGTTCTTAATAAGTTATTTCATGTTAAAGTTGTCGTATTTTTGTAATTTCAACCAATCACTGACGTCTATTCAGCTGAATACAGTTAGTGCTATTTTTATAAACAATAATTTTTACCAGTGTCAAGAGTGTTATTCCCTGTTTAATTATATCATTATTCCCTAGTAAGGGTTTAGGGTTTTAGGGTTAGGGTTCGGGTTTTAGAGTTAGAGTTAGGGTTTTAGGGTTAGGGTTGGGGTTAGGGTTATGAGTTTTAGGGTTAGGGTTAGGTTTATGAGTAAGGTTATGGCAAAAATAATCATAACCCTAACCGTAATCCTAAAACTAACCCTAACTCTAAAACCCGAACCCTAACCCTAAAACCCTAAAGCTAAAACCAGTACAAACGCACGAACGATGTCATAAATAAGAGGAACACGGGTAGTTGTTGAGAAACAACGGCACTAATTTTATTCAAGGGAAAAGATCCCATGACACCGTTGTTTACATTCCACGCCATTAATTGTTTTCACCTCAATAGACGTCAGTGATTGGTTGAAATTACCGAAATACGACAACTTTTTACATGAAATAACTTCGAATACAAAATTTTTTATCTGTTCTATAATACAAAATATACAAGTATACGAAGTTTGAAAGTGTTTCGGTACCAAAAACACTACATAAAACATTAATGAAAAACGTTGCCCGTCAAACCAAAAAGATCCAACAGTTCCTCCTAAGAAGTAGATTGTTTGCATCCACTTCAACACATAAAGTTTCCACTTATAATCTGTGTGTGTGTGTGTGTGTGTGTGTGTGTGTATCTATGTATGTTGATATGTATTTGTGTGCATGTGTGTGTGTGTATCATCATCATCATCATCATCATTGTCATTTAACGTCTATCTGTCTTGCCATCTTTCTCCTCTTTAGCTTTATCTCTCCTTCCTCTCCTTTTTTTCCTGCGGGGGTAGCCAAGCATCTTATCTATAGTAAAGACACGTAACTTCGTTCATTTATTATACTCTAACCTCTCAACAGGCACAAAGCTACTTCCGTCAGTACCACTCTCTGTCCCAGCTGAGGGGTCTTTGTCTTGCTAGTTACTTAGCAGCCCCAATAGTGCTGGAACCACATAAAAAGCACCAGTGCTGGTTCCACATAAAATGCACCAGTGCTGGTGCCACATAAAATGCACCCAGTACACTCAGTAACATGGTTGGTGTTAGGAAGAGCATCAAGTCATAGAAACCATGTTGAGGTAGGCAACAGAGTCTGGTGTAGTTCTCTGGTTTACCAACTGCTGTCAAACCATTCAGCTCATGCCAACATGAAAGATGTACATTAAATGCACACACAAAAGCACACGCACACATGCATACATGCGTGCATGCACACACTCACACGGGTACACACACACACACACACACACACACACACACACTGTATATCATGCAAATGGCACCTGTGCCAGTGGAATGTAAAAGTACCCTCTACATTCTCAGGGTGGTTGGCATTCGGAAGGGCATCCAGCAGTAGAAAACCATGCCAAATCAAACTGAAGTCTGGTGCAGCTTTCCAGTGTGCCAACCTGGTCAAACTATCTAACCCATGCCAGCTTGGACAACAGACGTTAAATTATGATGATGATATATATATCTATATATATACAGCGAGGGGAAATAAATATTCGTAC
>NC_142930.1:45716999-45811999 GCF_046866305.1 Octopus bimaculoides | reverse complement strand
GCAAATTAAGTTGAATTTGTAGCCAAAATAGTACTGAATCTTTTGATACCCCATACATCAACATCTGTAACTCAGTTTTGGAAAGCATAAGGAATATATAATATCAATTGTTACGTTCAGACAAATTAATAATGTAAGAAAAAGGAGTAAACTTCTGATCGCAACAACAAAGTGTTCAAACAGGGAAGTATATGTTCATATATGGAGATTATGTCCAGTCTCAATGGTTTCAAGGTAGGTGGTGAACGGTCCGATCCGTATGCAACTCCGTCTCGTTCTGGTTCTATCCGCGCCAAGCTCCCGCTGTCTTCCCCACTCCCCTTTTAACAGGAAGTACGAGATTACCTGCCTTGCTCGTTAACAGGAAGTGAACGAGGTTACCTGTCTTGTACTATGCTAACTTCCTGTATATATATATTTGGTTATCCATACCAACGTTATTTCATTTCTGCCAAACGGTCGTTGACAAACGTTTATCTCGTCACCTTCGGAAAATATAGGGTAAGTTCTCACCCTTCATTATATTATAGGTATACGTAACATTCTCCCTCCTTAAAGGAAGAAAGTTGAACGCAGTGCATAAGGGATACTAATACATGTAAGATCCTGTCACAACTAGCCGGCACGAGATAGAGCAATCCGCAATGACATTGTCTTTACCTTTAATGTGCTGAAAATTGAGATCAAATTCTTGCAAAGATAAACTCCATCTCATTAATCTCTGATTTTTGTTCTTCATCTTGTGCAGAAAAGTCAGCGAGAAGAAAGAAGAGAGACAGCATGGCGACGGTGCTGGCTGACTGCCATCCTGTACTCCCGAAATGGTATATGCCGGTTGTGTGAGCAACTGGTTGCTTTAATGGCGGAACAAACAGGACATTAAAAATTACAGAAATAGCTATTCTCACTTTGAAGCTAATGATTTTGAAAATCTTTTTAGATTACAGAATGCCCAGCTCTCTCATGTATCCATGTTTAAAATTTCAGCGTGATCGGATGAACAATACTCGAGTTATACAGACAGACAGACGGAACAGATTTTATATATATTAAGATATATAATAACGATAGTAATAAAAAGTGACAACAGAAGAATGAGACCTCTATATACTATGTATATAGAGGATCATTTATATATGTATGATTTAGGACAAACAAACAGTAAGTTGACATTATAGTACTCGGAGTTTCAAATGTTGGAGCGAAGAGCTACGATACATTCTTGTCGGCTATTAATGGCAATAGACGCTATGAAAAACCATTGAATAAAAGGGATATTACACTAATACGTAGAAAAACAGAAAAAAGCAAGAAGATAAAAAATACACGCAACCATATTCTCACAATACATAGACATAAAAACCTCCTGCATTCATAATGTCTGCATACGTACACACTCACACAAACATGTATATGTACATGCACATACACACACAACCATATATCTGCATGTACGTACTCATACATACACACATATCCACACACACATGTATATATATATATATGTGCACACAACTTCATATACACATAGCTGTCTGCATGCATACATATATATTTAGACATTTATATATATATATATATATATATATATATATATATATATATATATATATATATACAGGCATACATTCACACTCCTGCATATACATATATACATACATATATATATATATATGGGTACATATACATCCTCTTATCACACACCTATACCCGCACATATACAAACATATGCATATCTGTATAAATGAAGGGGATGTGTGTATGAAAGTCACACTTGTGCACCAGACACATACATATACGCATACGCATATATACACATGCATACACATATATATAAAATATATATATATATATGTGTATATATATATATATATATATATATATATATATATATATATATATATATATATATATATATATATATATACTAGCAGTATAGCCCGGCTTTGCCCTGGATTAAGTTGGGATTATTAAGTTAATCAAGTTCTTTATTTCAAACCAAACTAAGTAACATCGACGTCAAATTTGGGCAGAATCAGTGTCGCAACTGGAGCGCATGGGCTGGGAGTTTGATCGGCAGAGGTGATCAGGTTACACATTCCAGCCCTTTGAAAACACCACCGCCATCATCTAACCCCTCTTTGCCCATGGGTTAGGAACCCTTCTAGCAAGGAAAATAGAATGACCAAAAGGGCTCCCGATTCTCTGTGTCAGAAGCGGTTCTGTTCAGATCACAACTAAGTCTTAAGTATATATAAGTATATATATATATATATATATATATATATACTTAAGACTTAGTTGTGATCTGAACAGAACCGCTTCTGACACAGAGAATCGGGAGCCCTTTTGGTCATTCTATTTTCCTTGCTAGAAGGGTTCCTAACCCATGGGCAAAGAGGGGTTAGATGATGGCGGTGGTGTTTTCAAAGGGCTGGAATGTGTAACCTGATCACCTCTGCCGATCGAACTCCCAGCCCATGCGCTCCAGTTGCGACACTGATTCTGCCCAAATTTGACGTCGATGTTACTTAGTTTGGTTTGAAATAAAGAACACGGATATGGATATTACGTAAGTAAAACGTTAATGTTCGAAACTGCAGCCCATAGATAATTCTTTATTCTGCATATTTCTCATTTTGTCCTGTTCTGGCGTTTTGCGAAATTTTTCTGGAGAACATTATTTTTCTTTGTGGTTGGGTCGTTGATGACCTCTTTCTAGAATTTTGGATGTCCACCTAGCGGTCATCCCTTATACACATGTAATACAATTTTTTCTGAATTTTCAGATTTTTTATATGCTAGGCCACTTGGTTTTAGATTGAATTAATATTAAATTTATCATCCTATCTCTCTCTCTCTCTCTCTCTCTCTCTCTCTCTCTCTATATATATATATATATATATATATATATATATATATATATATATATATATATATATATATGTATATATATATATATATATATATGAGCAATACACCAATACACACACGCACGTATGTACACCAATTGCATACATATTTTTTGTACGCATACATGTTCGTATGTGTGTGTGTGTTGCCCGTATATCAACAAAACACACACACACACATCTTGCTTTACATAAATATACGGATAAATGCAGATAAATGATTTAAAATAAATATATTTTGGAAATGGCGATTTACGGTACAATACCTAGAAACGTGAAAATCAGACCACATGGGTTTGTTTACATCAATTCGGCAGTTTCCGTAAAAAGTGTTGGGTTAGGGAAGTGGGAAAGAACGCGAAAGAGATAGAGAGAGCACGCTCTCCCTCCCTTACACACATGCCAGTTATCTCTTTCTTTCTTTCTCTCTCTCCCTGTCTCACACACACAGCAACATTACACACACACACACACACAGCCGCTCTCTCACACTAACAAAAGAACTTCACATACACACCACACTTTCTGTCTCACATACTCACTATAAAAAGATAGCGTCTATTTCTTTTTGGCAACATGTGTTTTGTGTATAATGTTGCTGTGTGTGTGAGAGAAGGAGAGAGAAAGAAAAAGAGAGAGATAACTGACATGGGGGTGTAAGGGAGGGAGAGAGAGAGAGAGAGAAGGTATTTTTTCTTTTTGCTTGTTGTTTGCTGCTTACCACACAACTGTTAAGAAATAGCACCCTCTCCTACTTTTTTCTTTACTTTTTTTGATAGACGCTGACAAACAAAATGTTCTCTCCTTCACCCTCCCTCTCACAAACATACAATTTCTCTCTCTCTCTCTCCTTCAGGCGCAAACATCGAAATTGGTAAAAGTTATGATTGAAAATCGATTTTTACAGGTATACGCGGGTGCCTCTGAAAGAAAAAGTCGACGAAAATGCTAATTTGTGGACGTGCATAAACTACATTCACGTACACACACACACACACACACACACACATCCTGCCTTATATATATACGGATATATATATATATATATATATATATATATATATATACTCACACATATTCATCTATACAGATATGCATATGTTTGTATATGTGCAGGTGTAGGTGTGTGATAGGAGGATGTATATGTATATATATATATGTACATATTTATATGTATATACGTATATGTGGGAGTGTGAATGTATGCCTGTATATATATATATATGAATATTTATATGTCTAAATGTCTAAATATATATATATATATATATGCATGTAGACACCTATGTGTATATGAGGATGAATTTGTGTGCATATATACATGTATATACATGTGTGTGTGTATATGTGTGTATGTATGAGTACGCACATGCACATATATGTTTGTATGTGCATGTACATATACATGTTTATGTGAGTGTGTACGTATGTAGATGTTATGAATGTAGGAGGTTTTATGTCTATGTATTATGAGAATATAGTTGCGTGTATTTTTTATTGTTTCTTTTTTTCTACCTAGTAGAGTAACTTCTCTTTTATTCAATGGTTTTTCATAGCATCTATTGCAATTAATAGCCGACAAGAATACATTGTAGCTCTTTGCTCCGACATTCGAAACTCTGAATACTATAATGACAACTCACTGTTTGTCTTAAATTATACACACACACATATACAC
Source organism: Octopus bimaculoides (assembly GCF_046866305.1). Taxonomy (NCBI): domain Eukaryota; kingdom Metazoa; phylum Mollusca; class Cephalopoda; order Octopoda; family Octopodidae; genus Octopus; species Octopus bimaculoides. The sequence continues at coordinate 45,807,409 of NC_142930.1, read as the reverse complement.
ACACATATATATATACATATATATATATATAGATAGATAGTTAAATCCAAGGGAGACAACCACTCAAAAGATGTCATCCAAGTATAGCATCCCTTGATTCATTGTTTTATTCACAAGAATCTCCATGAATTTTATGAGACTGTGTTTTCCAAGATGGAATGAACACCTTTCCTCCATGTGATCTGCTTGAAAAGTTGTTAAAACACTAGGATATTTTCCAACTTTGAACATGAAACTAATGGTAGCCTTAATTCAAAAATAAAAAAATTCTATCCACCAATGTGGTGATGAGCACTCATTTTCATCGTTCAACATATATATATATATATATATATATATATATATATATATATATATATATATATATATATATATATATATATATATATATTGTAACGACCGTGCGATCAGGAGAGGTGACGAGGAATGGTTCATTTAGTACATCGCACGGTCAATACAAATAAAATTATGAAAAGAGGATAAAAGAGTATGTGCCAGAAGGAAACGAGAGACACAATCGGTAGAAGGTTTAAGAGAAGATTTTATTGATATGTCAACATGTAAGTTTGTGTGTGTGAGTGCGACATATAAACATAATAATAGACAGACCGTCATGTAAGCAAAGTGTATGTGTATACAAACATGGATGTATGCGTGTACGAGAAATACAGAGTCTATAATTAAGTTAGAAGAATGTCCAGACACAAGGATGATAAAATACCAGTTCGTATTCAAGGTACACAGTGGTTGAGGTGCTGCAGCAAGAAGTTGAGGCCGCGTAGCAAAGCCGGGGAGAGGCACATGTCGTGTAAGAAGTTGTGGCTTCAATGCTGCTGCTGGTTACTTGGTACAGGAGTTCTCGCAGGTTATATTTGCTGTTATCCATGGTGAAGCATTTCGCAAACAGTGTGGAGATAGAACCTGTGAAAGCATTGCTGGTGGTGTGTACGTAGAGTAGTTGGTGTTGACGCTAAGAAGACGGAGGTGACGAAGATGGAGGCTGCTGTAAGCTGCTGGACGAAGTGTTGCTGGTCTCCATGTGGCTGCTGTTGTGCTGGAACTGGCTGTGTGCTCTGTGGCCAGTGGCTAGACCTCAGAAGGTCTGGAGTGGAACTGACATATGGGACAGTGAAAAGCTGTCGGCTAAAACAGGGGTTTAGAAAAATCTGTCTCACGTAACCTTATCTGAAGGCTGTGATTGGTTGGGTTGCATCTCATTTCTTTATTGCCCACAAGGGGCTAAACATAGAGGGGAAAAACAAAGACAGAGAAAGGGATTAAGTTGATTACATCGACTCCAGTGCATAACTGGTACTTAATTTATTGACCACCGAAAGGATGAAAGGCAAAGTCGACCTCGGTGGGATTTGAACTCAGAACGTAATGGGAGATGAAATATCGCTAAGCATTTCGCCCAGCGTGCTAACGTTTCTGCCAGTTCGCTGCCTTTGGGTTGCATCTTGGCGTGCAATAGATCAGGAGACAAAATGCGCCAATACCAACCAATCAGAGTGGTGGACACAACAGGGTCCAAAGGTGCCACCGAAGGCTAGCTGTTATCCACTACGTCCGTATTTATGTATATATAACAGAGAGAGAGAGAGAAGTACGCTACAATATATATATATATATATATATATATATATATATATATATATATATATATATATTATATGTAAGGGGCTGTTTCAAAATGCAAGATGTAAAAATTCCTAATTGAAATTTATCTCTTAATTGGTGAATGAAAGCAAAATATCTTGTGGTAATTGTTCGTGACACTCAAAGAAAAAAGGAAAATAATTTAATTCAAGAAACTAGGAATTAAACTTTCAAAGCTTATTTACAATCCTAGAGAGAAGTCTGATCTTTGTTTGAAGACAAGAGATAACTATAGACATGTTTTGGTCTTGGATTTTATTAGTATGACCTATTCTAACCAGGCCTGATCAAATAGTTAAGTTCACATAAAGGAAAAGAGTTACTGCATATATAGTCTGTTGTTTCAAATATGTCTTGTTCTTAACGTGTTTGTCTATTACTACATGACTTTAGTGCTTATACTGTCACTGATCCCTCAGCTAGATAACACAACTTGACCAACTTCTTACAATTTCAGCAATCTACTGGCTTCTGTTTAAGATTGTTCATGATGCTTCGTCTTGCATGTATATTGTATACCTAGCATGGTATTTCTCCTTCAGTCCATCAGGAATCCCAATGCAGCATCACTGCATATGTCCCTACATCAGTTTTTGTATGTGTAGTGTGTGTATGTATATATGTACAATTTTTAGTAAGTATGTATAATTTCTATTATGTAAATATGAAACTTCACAATATGTAGAATGGTAGTAGTAGTATGGGGGTATGTACTGCAACAGTAAATCACTGCATCCACCATTTGTTGGTGATTCTCTGCTCTTCGTGGATGACAGTTCTGCACCACTCGGGCTACAACTTTCCAATCCATGGGTCTGTTTGGGTAGTCATTGCAAGTCAGAGTTTTTTAAGGCTAGAATCAAAATCTTACCAGGAGAGAAATAAAATCTGTGGTGCACTTGCATTTGCAGCATCACACAGAATACAAATACATTCACATGCCCACCTCTGTCTCATGTATTTACATGCAAATAATGCAATTCTTTTAATACCTTTGATTTGATTTTATTGTTTCAAGGTGGTGAACTGGCAGAGTTATTAGCATGCTGAACAAAATGCTAAGTGGTGTTTCATCTATCTCTATGTTCTGAGTTCAGATTCTGCTGGGGTTGACTTAGCCTTTCACCCTTTGGGGGTTAAGTACAGGGAGGGTCAATGTAATCAACTACCCTTTCTCAACCCTCACAAAATTTCAAGCCATGTGCTTATAAAAGAAAGGAATATTTTATACTTTCAATTAGTTTACAAATGGTGGAATTAGTTGAAACTCTGACAAATACTTTTGGGGTATTTAGTTATATTCTGTACTTCCTTTAAATCTATATAGTATTTTAACTTTCAACCTTCTGGAGTCATTAAAACAAGTACTAGCAATATTTCATATTTAATTCACCATGCCCTTCCTGTAAACTTGTAAGTTTGTGCCAATGTTAGACATCGTTATTTTGTTGTGTTTCAATGTGACATAATTAGGCTTAATTCTATATTATCACTGACGTAAAGGATGTACCAATTATATTTCACTAGCAGCTAAACCCGGTCTGTTTGGATGATGTGGCTGTGATTGTTTTCGGTTAGGCATAATCTATAACAGCGTTTCTCAACCTGATCATTTCATGTCCTATTTCGATTGGAGCCTCCAGCTGTATGAAGATTTCACCCCCTCCTGTCAAAAAATGGCTTCAGGAGTTGGTGAAGGAAGAATTTGTACGTAGTCTGTTTGTGAGAGCTATTCTATTGGATATCTGTCTAATCATTAAAAGATTTATTTAATAATGGACATAGAAAGAAATTATACATTAATTGCAATGCTTGTAAGCAGTTTTATTTCGTAAAAATTTTATTTGCAGAGAGCAGAAATTGAAAGATATATGAAATGAACGTGCGTGTGGGGGGGGGGTGTATGTGAAAGAGAAAGAGGGTAAGAAAGAGAGATAAAGTGAGTGAGTGAGTGAATTTGTGTGTCGTTGACTTACGTTGACTGGTACGGCAAGTACGAAGCTTTTGAGGCGGCAGATGACTGGGGTGATTTGGAAGATGTGAAAAAATGCTGTTTTTTCAGTGGAGCGCTTCTTTGTAGGCAACGTTTCTCATTTTCCCTTCTGATGCACAAATATATAGACTTTGTGGCCTGCTAACATGGGAGCATCCAATGTAAAGTTGATTGTGGGAGAACACTTGCTCTGTAAGATTTAAACCAACCATTTGCAATGATTGACCCTGTGCCTTATTTATTGTCATTGCAAAGGAGAGCTTAATAGGAAATTGAAGCCGCTTAAACTTGTAGATCGTATCGGAGGGAGTATGGAATATTGTATTATGTAGTTTGAATGAGAAACTGTAAGGTGTATGAGCAACTGGTGTTAATGGCAGAAGAAAGGGTAATTGCATGTGAGGTCATGGTAGAAAATTTTTACGATAGTTGATTTATGGAAAGGATTATGTTAAACGTTTGAAATGCAAATCTGTGAATGAAAAATAAGTTCAGACCTCTACATTGTAGGTAGACCTGGTAGAAATAGCAGCCAAATCTCCCTCAAATCACCCTACTGTATTAATGCAAGAATTTTGTGTATTATGTTAAGAAGTTGATGTTAAGAATTGCTTTAACAGAAAATGAAGCTGTAAGAATTAACGGGGAAATTGTATGTAAGAATTAATAGCAGACGTATCCAATTTAAGAAAAGTAAAGAGAAAAGCTAAGTGAAGTATGGAATAAGTAATTGTTATAGAAAAACAATTTATATTATAGAAATTGATACATACCTGTTGAAGATTAAAATGTACGTAAGAGCCATTGTTTTCAACGCATGTGTAATCATAGAGAAACTGAAAGACATGAAATGTCCGTTTGTGTGTGTGTGTATGTGTATGTATTTTTGGCAGGATTTTTGCATTTAGCAGGAGTTGGTTTGTGTTTTATCTCTCGATCAATGGCCGGACAAGTGAAAAGGAAAGGCGATCTTTTGAAGTGGGCGTCGAACGAAGAGACATGAACAGTTTTATGATTGAACTTCTTTTGAAGTTGTGGTGAGAGGGGAGAAGTGATGTGTGTGCGTATGTCTCTGTGTGAGTGTGTATGTTTGATGGGGCGTGCGCGACAGAGAGAGTAATGTTGATGGTGTTTGTGTATATGAGAGAGAGAAAGAAAGAAAAAGAGAGAGAGATAACTGAAATTTATCATTCAGTTTATTTATTTATTATATATGTATATATGTATGAATGGCTTCAGTGATACACACTCACATACACACACGCACGCACGCAGGTTGTTTTAATCGATTTTCTCTGTAAGTATGGGGGCTAGGAAAAAATAGAAAGCGTGTTTCAATCCATGCACCCGTCTCCACATGTGTGCCATTTTTCATGCGAATCCACCCAACCGTTTGGCCGTGAACCTCAAGACAAGAAAGAATACAACGGTCGGCCAACTTCAATTTATATCATAGATTACTGACCATTTTTGAAATGAAACTAAGAACTAAACAAATTGAAATAAAAAATTATCAAAACTATTTTGTTTCATAGCTATGGGTATCCTTGTGCCACAGAAGAAAGCAATCATTCAGAACTTTCACGCCCCAAACCAATCAACTGGTAAGATATGCTTTACTTTAAGTATAATTGCAAATATCCATTCTTAAATCAGCTGTCACAATATTTTGCTCCATAAACTATTTACATTTTTTGAAAGAGAATTTGTTTTTAAATAGTTTGTTTTGGAAATTTTACTGAGCTACTTTAAAGTATAGCTTGTTTTAATTACAGTAGTTTTATAATAAATACAATAGTACATGCAATTAATTTTGTCCATATAATATACATGTTTTCGATCTAGTTTGGATTCTTTGCCATGAAATTTGATGGTAAAGAATTCAAATTTGATGGCAAAGAATCCAAACTAGATCGAAAACATCTATATATTTTCCTTGATAACATAAATTTCTATACTTAGCATATTTTATTATAATGGTTGCATTGTTTATCATTAGATATTCTTGTCAGTTTTTAACTTAGGTTACATAAACCATGAAATTGCAATTTCTGGGACTTAATAATTAACAATGAGAGTTATCTGGGTGGCTGAGTTGATTGGTTAAATTCAAGATCTTGAAGAGTTAACAGTCTTTTGAATGGTTTAATCAGAAGAGAATAGCCAATACTTATGACCCTCTTAGAGCCTCCATAACCAGTGGAAGGAAGAATGAAAATTATATTCAAACCAGAGATCTTGCTTGAATGCTTGCAACTGAGTAGACTCTACTAAAGACACTAAAGAACTAGATGTATGATGTTAGCATTATGTTGTATTAATATAAAAAATACCTGGCTCTAGTGACAAAAATATTTGCTGCATCTATTGTAAAAATACTTGGCTTTCAACCTACATGTAAATACCATACTAGTGTTCTTCTGCTGAAAGTTTTGTGCATCTTGCTAGTATTATCTAAATATTCAAGCATAGCATGTGGAAAATGAATGTACCTGACTTTTAAGGAAAAGGAATACAGAAGGTCAATTAATTTATCTAACAAAAAATAAAACTCTACATTTTGTGTTTTAATGATATAAATTACATTAAATGAAATAAATGAGTATAGTTTATTGCAAATTTGTCAGAGTTTCAACTAATTACAAATCTTGGTTCAGATTTTGGAAAAGTTGATTCTTTTCCTTGTAATGTATCCACATAAATTTGGATGTGTCCACATAAATTTCTCTAAGAAGAAAAAAGAAAATGGTGGAGAAAGGGAGCAGTATATGCCAATCCAATTTTCATAGTTTCCATTACTTGATCTAACTTCAATTAGTTTGTACTTAAAATACCTATCTACAAGAAAGACTCATGTATATAAACAGTACTTTCAGTTAGGCAATTCACACTTTGGTGAGGCTGATAACTAGTGAAACTTTTAAGTGATTGTAAATAAAATTATTCAAAATATCAGATTTTACACCTGTAGTTAGTCTTTTATTTAGTTAATTTTTCAAGTTTTTATGCACACAAAAACACTCACTTTACACGTATGTGTGTGTGTTATATTTTTCTATTACATCATTTTCTATGCCATTACTTTTCATTTGATCCATTCTATACCCAGTGACTAAACACTCGTAAATATTTTGTTATAAATATCATATCTTTTAAATCATAAACTAGTTACACACTCAGCAGCAGACATAAAATTCTGATTGGTAACAGTGAGTACTACAAATACACACACATATACATAAGCACACGCACAGAATAAAAGTATTGAATAGGCAAATTTGTTCAACCAACATTTCTTCTGATCCTCTGCACCTGAGTTCATATCTTACTATGGTTAAATTTGCTTTTTATCCTTTCAGAGCAGTGGATTGGCAAGAATAGGGTTAAATAGGATGCCTTACAGTCTCTGTTCCAGCTCTTGGCATTCTGACAGCACTGCCTACAATAACAGGTCAATAAAATAAAGTACCAGTCATGTATTTAGGTCAGTTTTATTGACTGATTCTGGTGTCTGGTCAAGCTTCTTCAAGTGACTATACTTGGGAATCCCAAATTAATATTCTTTGTGTTGCTTCTAAATACTGTTGAAGGGAAGTTGAAGAAGTAAACCCCAAGAGTAAGGAGCAGTGACCCTTAATAGCATTACCTTTGAAACGATGCCATATAGAAGGGCTATATGGTATGTCCATCATCATGTCTAATGCAAGTTGTCAGAAATATTATTAGATTCAAATATTCAGATATATTTTATTAATTATTTTTTCAAGCATAATTGTCTTTAATTAATTCTGTTTCATCAAAATTTGATATAATCAGGTTACATGAAAATTAGAGAAATAACTTCTCTGAAAACTTGTTTATATTATTATTATTTACACAGGTATGTTGTTGCTTGGGTACACCGCCCCTTTGGATTATGGATAGCACAAGTTGTTCTGTCATTTGTAATGCTTTCAAAATTTATTTTACAACTCTATGTTGTACGTAAGGTGAGAAAAAAAACTTAAAAACAAATACATTAGTACTAATTGAGCTATATAACATACTAAAAAAAACAGTGAAACACTAAATACTAATTGTTGTTGTCAGAGATACTAATTAATACATGTATTTCCATATAATACAATTAGATACAGTGTGTATTAGTTATTGTATTTTAATTTAAGATTACTTTTTATTACTTCAGTTTTGTTTCTAAAAAGCATTTCTAATATTCATTACTTTCTTTTTTCAGAAGAAACTGTTTCTGCCAATGAGCTATATTTTGAAAGATAGACTGTGCCCATGCATCAGCATATTTAGATTTTTAATCTGAAATATTTTCAGAGTCACTTACAGGCAGTTTTTAGTCCCTGTTTTAAAATTTGATGTACAAAATTTTTCATTCATTTTTTTCATCATTTATATAATTGATAACAGCTACATTTGAGTAGTTTGACAAGGAGTGTTTAATTAGAAAATATGAAAGATGATTAGATCTCAGAAGAAGGCAACTTATGTAATAGGTTCTCATCTAAGACATGGGCTAAGGTTTTGGCGACATTAAATCAAAATGATGAATGGGAAAATGATTTTAATGTGTCCTGTGTCACCAGATCTAAGAAATTGAATCATTTGAGAAAATGCATTATCCATTTTTTCCTGTGATTTCATAAAATTCTATCATTGAACTATTGTCAGTTCAAGGTTAGATTGGAAATATGAAATGAAAAAAATGTAAAATTAGACTGTATCTAATGCTTCAGCTGAAGTAAAAATAATTTGTTCTGCACAGTATTGCTGTATTTGAAGCTATTCATAAAATCTCAGTTTATCTAGTTTTATTCAGTAAATATCAGGAGGATGGCTGTGCTTGTAATTCTTGCAGGCTTTTCAATACTTATGGAATTGAATCAGTTGACATTCAGTTTGAAATTTTTCTTAAAATTGGTCTAAAGGAGTTCAAAGGAACTGTAGCTTTAAGAAAAAATGATTATGCTCAGTGTTTAGTGTAGAAATAAGGGATGAGACATAGTAGGGATGACATGGAAAGAGACAATGCCAAGTGGTTTTCAGTGGAGTAGATATGCAACATTTTAGTTTAGTCGTTGCTGGTGCAGAGAGAAGATATAGGCCAATGTTTGTAGCATTTGTGTGAGGGAATCTTTTCCAATCATCCAATGCCTTTCCAGGAGACAGTTTAGACTGCTTGTGTGTGTTGCAGCACCATCGCACATATGTCAGCAATACTTCAATGTTGAGTCCTGAAAATAGTCAGCATCTGATTTGGGTGAAAGCATACTCTGGTTTTACAGGGACAGCACAAAGTCTTTGATGCAACTTTGGTAACAATATGTGTGAAAGCATAAGAAATCACAAGGCCCAAAATTTTATGTCATTATAGATAGAGTATAGTATAAAAACTGTTGAAAGAGTCTAGCTCACAATGTTACCATTAAAGGGGACTTTTATTTTTTGAGGTTCCTGTGTAAGTTTGTTATGAAGTGTCTAAGATGCATATGGGTGACAATCTATGTGCCGAATGTTAAGGAATAAATGGTGGTATCGAAATCATTCTCTCTTCAACAAAGTTTTTTTTCAAGAAAAGTCCTTCATCAGATAATATAATCATTTTAATTAATGTAAACTACTATTTTCCTTAAACATTCTAGTGATTATATTCAAACTTCCTCGTCCTGGATAGTAGCTAGGATCACTCCAAACTTGCAACCTTTCAGTCAGTTTCAGTTTGTGAAGTTATATTGCATCATGAATCTTGTGATAGTCATAAGATTAAGACAGAGAAGCTTATTCTCCAATTTTTAAATGTGTACTCTTTGTGGACTAATTGAGCAACTTACCCATTAATCCAATTATCTTGCTTATTTTTCTCTTTTCAGTTTTTTCTATAGCATTTTTACTTGCTCCTTTTGCTCTTTTCTTTCTTTTACTGCATGTCACTTATTATTACTTTCTTTTTTAAATTAAGATTATATTTCTTTTTTTTTATTCTTTCAACAGGCATCTTATCTTGGCAGTTCAACTTTTACTTGTTCCATTACAGATATTTTTTATCTTGTTACTACTTTTTGTAACCCGCTTCCCCATGTCATATCTTTTAACACCCCCATCTATTTGCTGTCTCTCGCTGTCTTTCTATCATACTAAATTTTCTTATATTTTCTCATTCTCTGACAAAGTGTGATATGTGGAATTAAATATTTTCCTCTTCACAATATTCTAACAAACATAACTTTTTTCTTTTTACTAAATTGCCTCATACACATGCAAATCAACAATTCTTGTGATTATGGAGATAATACACTTATGTGACAGTCACATTTCATGAAGTTATTCATTTGTATTTAGAAATTACCAAATTTTTGTTTACATGCTCTTTTGCAGTTTTATCTTATCTTCCAAGGAAAGCTATTGTAAAAATTGTAAAAAATCTCCAATTTAAATTTGTTATTGCTGCCACAACAGCATGGAGAATTATTGATTTCTTCTAACTACAGCTTTATAACTTCTATCTATTGCAAAGTTCTATCTGCACCCTTTCTTCCCAGTTTTTATTTTCATCTAGAGCAGTGGTTCCCAACCTGTGGTCTGCAAACCCTTGGTGGTCCACAAAGGTAGTACTGGGGGTCTGTGAACTAAATTCAAAATTTCATATATATATATGAAATTTTGAATATATATATATATATTCCTGGTGAATATATATATATATTTTGAATATATATATATATATATATTCTTGGTGAAGGCCAGTTTAGGGGTTAATCTGGGTTTCCCATCCATAAAGGGTTTAACTTTATGGCATATCATCAGACACCAAGACCTGTTAGCCTATGACCTCTTTAAAATATGGATGGGAAAAGTCTGCATTATTTCCCTTTGCCAATTGCTATCGACAAAGGGAGATAATGTAGGCTTTTCCCCTCCATATTTTAAAGAGGTCATTGGGCAACAGGTCTTGGGGTCTGACGATATGCTATAAAGTTAAACCCCATAAACCAGCCTTCATCAGGAAAAGATATAGACTCCTCTACTTCTTAGAGTGTGCTTCTTCTCCAGATTTATGTCTTTCAAAAAATTATATGCATTTATATATTCATTTTGCAAGATTCTTGATGTGAAATCGTGTGTTGAAACAGATATTGTTGTATTTGGGGATGGTTATGTTGCCAGTTTAGCCAATAAAAACCACAGACACTATATATTTGGTGTTAATTTGCAGAATTCAAGTACCACAAATTTGGTAACAGTCTCTAAATGACAAATAAGGATGGTAGTAGATGGAGTAAATTGATAATGACTTTCTGATACAGAAATCTTTGCACAGCATGTTAGAGCAATTGTGAGATGCAAAAATCCCTTTGCTGCAAGAGTAGTGGGAACAGTATAACCAGCAAACAAGATTTCTATGAGATGCTGCAAAAACATGTTTGAAAAGAACATCAAAGAAAATTATAAGCACTGTTGGAAAGTATGTGGCTCTGCTTAATATCATTGTATTGTCCTTTGACATTGAATAAAGGTGATTGTTTTCCTTATGACTTTATGGCAGTTTATATTGGTCAATATCTTAAAAAAAGAGTGTTCTTTTTGACAAAACCAAATGCCTTTGTAGGCTGTAATTTATAAATCTAAATATTTGAAATTTTTCAGCAAAAAGCTCTTCAAAGAATTTTCAGAGCAGCCACTCTTATTGAAGTATTGTGTACTGTCCCAGTTGTTGCCACGGTGCGTAGTATATTTAATTGAAATATCCTTCGATCTATTTTTTTTTATCACATGTTAGCTATTGATTTCAAGCTAGATATTAGTATTCAATTAGTGCACATTTTAATTTATGATATGCTGGATCTGTAAATATCATCACACATTTTCAGAAATAGATTAAAGTTTTTTCACATTTACCTATTCTCATATTGATATGATTAGGATTGTTTTTAAAGTTAAAACAATTTAGAACTAAAGTATTTATTCTTTTAATTCTTTTACTGCCTAGCTGCTTTCCCTACCTTAATATCCTTAATAGTGCTGTTGATTGCACAGTGAGTGGGTGGGTGGTTTACTTGGAGTAGTTACACTTTCTTCCAACCACTCAGAATAACATTTGCGAGCTTCTTTCTTCTTGGCATCAGTGATGTTAAGTTCATTACCACCATTCTGAACATAATTTTCTTCAGCAATGTCTTAATTTACACTCATACACTTTTTATGATTCGAGAACCTCGTGCTTCTCTGATCCTCTCCTCACTGAACATTGGCAAACCTCAGCCACCTAATATTGCTCCCTCCTTACTTTCTTCCATTGTTTCCCAAACTGTCTTGTAGCTTTTTTCTGTTTTGTCTATTCACTGTACCATTCCACCACCATGTCACCTTCTATTTGAGTGGTACTTGCTCCATCTACAGATATTTCTGTGGCTCATTACATGTTATAAAATTTCTCAGTATTTCTCTATCTCTTCCATCTTGATGTGTACATCATCTAAAATCAGTAAATGTATGGCTATCAGAGAATTCTTACTGTTTCTATATCTTTAGTAGTCTATGTGGACAAGGAAAGATTTATTCACAATAATCTATCTATCTATCCATTTGTGGTATAATGAATAACCAGTAGCATGAAGCTACTGGTTATTCATTATTGAGTGCTCTGCAAGAAGCCTCAGTGAACTACTTCATTTGCTTATTTGTCACTCCTGATTGTGGTGCAAAGACAGAAGTAGCAATGTTGTCATTTACCCTTGATTAGTCTAAACTCAATTATTCTGTCATATATTCTGACTACCCCAATTACTTTGTGTCTGTTTCTCTGCCAACAGTATACCTAATCCACTCACCTTAGTACTGAACTCAACAAAAAGTATCTATATTTGCAAACCACTTGACTGAATGTAGGTATGTTTGTGGGTATGTAGTTATAACTGTATGTGTGCATACATGTATGCATATGTGCATGCGTATATATGTACATATGTACGTCATTATACAATTTTATTTCAAGATTTCTTGCCAATAGAGAAAGAGTCAGTTTCTAACCTAGGTCCAAGGTTCTTTCATTGGAATGTCAACAACAGCAACGGTATTTTTGCATGTATGTGTATATGTGCAATATTTGAAGTCAATATATGCATGTATTCAGTTTTATTTCAAGATTTCTTGCCAATACAGAAAGAGCAGTCTTCTAACCTAGATCCAAAGCTCCTTCATTAGAATTTCAACATCAACAACAGAGTATTTGTGTGTGTGTGTGTGTGTGTACATGCGGATTTGTATGTTTTGTTTTATGTATGTGTTCTCATGCATATACTTGCATATCTAGACATGCTCATATATACTTAAATGATATTTTTTTAGTGATTTTACATGATAAAGTTTTACAGATAAGTTTTACAGATTTTTGCAGTTTCAGTGATGGATTGGATCTGTAGTCTTCAAATGAGCTTTCTCCTTTCTGGTTTCTTGAGATTGTCACATATCCCAGTACCCCAATAATTACAGGTATAAACCTGAACTTGTAATCTGGATAGAATAATTGCAAATTTCTCAATAGTTCAGTGTAGGTATTCTCTTTTTCACTAATCTTCAGCTCTATGTTAACATCTGCTGGGCAGCTAATTTCAACAATTGTACACAATTTCTCTTCTCTATCCCAAATCATTTTATCAGATCTATTGTGCTTACATTTTATCGAGGTTTTCATTGGGACATTCCACCAGTGCTCCTTTTTATTATGAGTGGCTATGGCTTCTACCATACTATGGGTTCTTATTTCTTTGTTCTTGGAATTATCCTTTGGATGGATTTCATTATATAGCTACAACATCATGTCACATCAGTAGATAATACCATGATGACATTTTCAGACAACTGCTTTTGATGTGGGTGGTATCTTCAGTGTTAACTCCATAAAGTCTACATTGGATGCTTTTCTTGCATCTCTGTCCCTTTTGTGTATCAGGTATTTGGTTGCTATTTCTTGTTACTGGATTGAAAATGCATACCTTTCAAAGTGGGAGGTTATAAACTTAGATTTGTTGGCTCTGTAGAGCTGACAGCAACCCTACTAGAACATTATCACTCATGATCTCCATTAACTGAACATTGAGTGTTGTGAGCCCCTGGAAATTTTTCTGGTTTCTGTTGGCATTCCCTTCAATTATATATTTTGAGTTGTTTTGTAATTGAATTCAAAAGATTTTGAAATAACAGCTATAGTTTCAGGAATTCATTAAATTATTACCTTATTTTGATCTATAATAACTATAAATTACCAAATATTAAATTGTTAGAACCAAAAAAAAAAAAAAAAAGAAGAAATTACAAAGTTATGCCAGTCATTTACTTAAATTTAAATATATTCTATTTTTGATACATTTTTCAGGTATTTTGGCCACAGAAATTACAAAACATGTTTTACCCAACCTTTTTAAATTGCTGGTTGGCTAATGATGCATTTTTGACTCTTTTTGTAAGTTGCTTTACTTTTATCAGTAGATTTTGTAAATCTAATACAGGCCATGCTGAAATTAATTATTTTAAGGTAGTAATTAAATGGGATTCATACAGAAATATTGTGCTTGGTTATATTTCAGTAGATGTATAATTTAGTGAGGAGAACTTTGTGGTGTATGGAGTGTTTTAATGTAAAGAAAAAAAAAAAAAAGAAATACATTATGTTCTGAGAAATAGGAAAAGTGAATATAGAATTGCTAATGTATATGTATCTAAAAGTATAAAATTGCAAATTGAAGTTTAAGAAATGTTTTAACAGTGATATAAGAAATGCCAAATGCTTGTAGTTAAATATCATTCTTAATATTTTTTGCTCTGTATTGTATGTAGCTAAGTATGTTATTGCTGTTAGATGTTATACTTTAAGAGGACTTGCTACTTTGAGTAAACTATAGAATCATAAGCTGCTTACTGTTGATGCATTCTTTCAATACCATTTTATCTGAGATTTTGTTACATGTCCTGAATATGTAATTCTTTCTTAAATATACTGCCTTTATGTACTTGAGCTACTTACATAAATTTTTGTGATGAAGATAAATGAAAAGGAGAGTTTCTAGATGTTGTGCTTTTTCTATTCAAATTCCTGAAAGATCTATTTTTCAACAGCAACTGTTGATAATTGTTACAGTTAGGTCATCCATGAAGACTCTTATTTGTAACTGATGCATGCCGGATTTTTGTTTGGAGTCTTTGGCACTTTATCTCTGCTGACTTGACACCATGTTCATGGCAAAGGCAAAAAGGATTACTGAAAGGATGCAGCCAGTTATAATATCTCTTTCCAACCTGTGCCACTGATACAATGGATCTTGAAATGATCCTCATCTGAAAGTTGTGATAGTAAACCTGAATAAGGTTATTGATCTTTCTGGGAAGATGATATCTTTGAAGGGCTCCTCTTTTAGCTTGAGTGGGATGGAGGAATTTTGCAATGTGGGATGAGTCCTGGTCTTACTCCTCCTACATCTCTCTGGGATGTAATGTGTTCCTGCATGTTGCACCTGTTTTCCATTCTGGCCTGATGGATATGCAGATTCTTGCAATATATATATATATATATATATATATTATATTATATCATATTCATAATCATGGTCATCGTCGTTTAACATCCACCTTGCATGCTGGCATGGGTTGGATGGTTTGACAGGAGCTGGTCAGGCAGAAGAAGCCTGGTGTGGTTTTCTGCCTGGTTACCACCTGTCAAACTGTTGAACCTATACCGGCATGGAAGGCAGACATTAAACGATGATGATGATGAATATAATATAAATATATATATATATATATATATATATATATATATATATATATATGAGGAGCTTACTTTCAAAACTGGTATAAGTGCATAATTGGTCAACCATTAAAACACAATCTGGCTTCATGCACGTGAAATTTTTTTCTGTCAAACTGGGATAGATGTCATATAGACTAGGTGAATCTTAGTCTTCCAATCAAAATCAGTTGTTGTTTCAAATGTCATTCCAATGCATATATCTGGTTTTGAAAGTAAGCTCTTCATACATACATACACACACACACATATACATATATATATATATATATATATATATATATATATATATATATATATATATATATATATATATATATATATATATATATATATATATATTAAAATATTAATTTTAATATAGGGTAAAATCAATAATAGTTTTACTAGTACTTATATTTTTTAATCCGAGTACCTACTCTACCAGTCTTTTTTGCTGAACCCTTAAGTTATAGGAATATAAACACATCAACATCAGTTGTCAAGTGGTGGCGGGAGACAAACACAGGCTCAAAGACACACACACACACGCACAGACATACACACACAGAGTTTCCATCTACCAAATCTACTCACAAAGCTTTTGTCAGCCCAGAGTACCATGCAGTGGCATTGAACCCAAAACCATGTGGTTGGGAAGCAAACATCTTACCACACAATCACACCTGTATGAAATTTATTTTTGAAAATGTGGAGATTTCTCTATTGCACTGAGGTCTCCTAGTTTATATACAGATTCACAAATAAAATGTAAAAAATTTTAGCACTTTTTATCTTCTGTATTAAACTTTAGTGTTTGGCAGTGATTTTTCTTCATTAAAGCAAAACAACTTATTCACTTTGTAATTTTCTTTTTTCAGAATGATATTCATATTGCTGGTAAACGTTTTCAGAGTATATCAGAAAGCCTCAGTCAACAACTTTTCATGTTAATTGGCTCCCTCTGTTGTTTGATCTTTACAACGTAATATACATTTTGGTTTTGCTTTTTATATGTTAACTTTTCTGCTAGCATTAACTAAGTGTTAGCATTTTCGTTTAAACTCTCTACAAATACACTTATTTGTGTTACATTTAAAATGCATCCATGTCACAGTTGCTAATGTTTGTTTTCAACTTAATTTTAACATAACTATATTCTCTAGTATATTGTTTCAAATTATTTGTGATATCTTATTCTTTAGAAGGTATAAAACAATGACAGAATGCAATTGCTTAAGCTGTTAATAGATAGGTATTTACTAAAAATGAGCCTATTCCTCTATCTTTTTGGTGCACAATTTGTTTGTCACACACACTCATACACTCTCTCTCTCTCTCACACACACACACACTCACTCTTGTACCCCAACTATAAATTCTCATTGACACCTATCGTCATAGGTGCTAATTCTGTAGCAGGATGATGCATAAATTTAATCATTCTTTACTTTTCAGCCATAACAATTGTTTTATCTAGGAGATTATCAATAAATTCAAATAGCAAACATCAAAATAATCAATAAGAAAGAAAGCAAAAAAAAAGTCTTTTCCATTTTCTTTTTTTAGAAATTCACAAATGTTACAATAACATTAGATTGTTCATAACATCTTAAAAAAGAAATGCTGCTAAATTGAGATCCATTTTTACTTATATTTGTATGGCTGGGACTATAACCTGCTTCTTCCGTATTCTGACCTATAGCATATTTCTGTATTCCATTCTGAATCATTTCTGTATTGTCTGATTAGGTTACTTTATTCCAATAAAGTTTGTGATTGATGAGTAGCTGTTCTGCCACAGATAAAGTGACTTACAGTAATTCATTTTTATGAGGGAATGAAAATATAAACTATAATTTTACTACTTCATATGATTTTATATATTTTATTTTTATTCAGTATCTGTGGTATACAGCATATCCAGAGAGCAACAACATTTGAATCTGAACAACAACTGAATTTATTCCAGTCATTTTATTTTGTCATTGTTACCTTCACTACTGTTGGTTATGGAGATTTCTCTCCTGATTATTGGCTTGGACAACTTTTCATGCTGGCAATGATTGTTATTGCATTTGCCTTTATTCCAAGACAGGTATTATTTATTAAATATATCTATGCATAGAATTATGATTTTTGATTTAATAGTGTTTGTTTTATCATTGGTCAGTTTTGCAGTCAATCATATACAATAACTGGATTTTGATTTTTTTTGAAATTTTCATTCAGTATAAGTGCAAGAAAATTCATCTCCCCACTAAAAAATATTGTTTTACTTTGCCTCATTTTAGTCAATTAGCCAGTTCTTATGACAAATAAATTTAATATCTTAAATTTTACAACTTTACTTAAAATGATTTCTGGAAGCAAATAATTATGGTGATTAAATTATTCCAACAAAATTATACAACCAATGGTGTACACATAGAACCCAATCTTATATACTGTACATATAATGTACATATATGCATATAATCATCATCGTTTAACGTCCGCTTTCCATGCTAGCATGGGTTGGACGATTTGACTGAGGACTGGTGGAAACCGAAGGCTACACCAGGCTCCAATCTGATTTGGCAGAGTTTCTACAGCTAGATGCCTTTCCTAACACTAACCAATCAGAGAGTGTAGTGGGTGCTTTTACGTGTCACCGGCATGAAGGCCAGTTAGGCGATACTGGCAACAGTATATACAATATTTACACATTTGCAGTAAATGGTTAAATTGTTTGATTTTTTTTATCTATCATATACAAGGAAGTGAGAAACACCAGTTTATAGAAGTAGCAGATGACCTCTCATCAAAATTAGTAAAGCCTCCTGTAATATATTTAATTCTAATATTTACAATGAGATGACAGCCTCGATATTATATCCTATATTAACAACTTTAACAGCAACCTCTGCCAACCCCTTGATTCTCTTTCTTTCCTAAATGATCATCAATACAGCTTTTGTAAAGCCAGATCCACAAGTGACCTACTCTATGTTACTCACCAGAAAAAAATTGTTGAAAGCATTGTTTCTGTACTCACCATCAGTGAAGCTTTCAGTTATATCTGGCATGTAAACTTCCTATAATGACTACCCTTATAGCTCCCTCTATCTCACTTCTCTTGGATCACACTGTGTTGTTTGCTAATGGAATTCTCTCTGACCCATACTCTATCAATTCTGTGTCTCAGGTTTCAGTTTTGTCCAACATGTTCTTTTTTCAAAACATCCATTATCTACATGCCATCACCCCCCAACAATATCTACTCTAATAAATACAAATACCCTTTATTTCTCTCTATCCTAGCTATATGATGCCAAATCTACACTAACTCAGTGAAAGAACACTTCATTATCTTCCTCCACGGGGTTCATGCCAATCTTATATCCTTCAACAGTACAAAGATACAATCAATGCACATATGGAGAAAAATTCTCACACCCACCTCATAAACATGAACATCACACAAGAGTCCTCAAGATTGTTAAAATGCCAGATTTCCCTTGACTCATCCTTAATATAACAAAGACTACATCACAAAACCAGTCTCCCCTTCAGAAACAGGAAGTATTTCAACTCAGACAACTACTAACTCTCTACAAAGTACACTGATGTACTCCTCCAACGTGAAGGAGGGTGTTATAGTTACACATAGACATTCTTGAATTTATCCAAAGAAAATCTGCTCAACTGTTTAACATAAAGTCACTCACCAACACACTTCAACCACTGGCCCTCAGACATTATGTCTCCTTTCTTTGCCTTTTCTACTGTCATCACATTGAGTTATGCTTTTTCAAATTTACATATTTAACATCACCTCCTCAAGCATTCTTACCTGACTTACTTCTCATCCACTTGTCTCCCTCCCCCAAGCTCTGCTCTTATTACTAACCCAAATTCTTTCTTCTCAGTATGTTAACTCTTGAATTTCATCCCCTTCAGCTGTTCAAAGGGAAAGTTAACCTACATCTACATCAGTCTTGTTAATCACGGAAGGCTTGCAAAAGCTATGAACACAACGCCTTCTAGTGCTCCACCAAAACAATGTCAAGCCCTCACTCTTTCCATCTGGTTGTGCATTTTTGTGTCTTGCCAAATGGATTCCAAAGAATTAAAATTTATCCCTGATTTGCTTTTCTAACTCATTCTTTTTCTTTTGTAACTGTTGTTAGGCATAACAACTTTTTTGTTACTACACCCAACAAACAACTTATCAACCTTTAGACAGTGTTTTGATTTTGACCATTTCCAGCTAAACTCTCTATGTAAATACTAAGAAATCTGGAAACATATATGGTTTGATCCATATCTGAAAAAGGAAATCTTTCTAATCCCACCAACTATTATCATACATCTTTCACATCCACCATCTGAACAGCAATGGGAGTTATTATAATTTATAAATTATTTCCTACCCAGAATTACCTCCATTGTAATTGATTGAATAGTTTTCAACTTTTGGGTACTTCAGGAATTAATTACCTCCTTTCTTTCTCTTCTAAATAAATGACCTACTAGCTGTCACTTCTAAGTACATGCGCTTTGTTGAAGATGACATCCCCCTCACACTACATTATGTATACCATCAACATCTTTCTGACTGCAAAAATAGCAAAGCAAACATAGACATAAACACTGTATTGCCATTGCTCATAATACACGGCAAGCCCCTTCATAATTGATACATATTGCTAGGCATACTATCTCCAAATACACATGAGCATAACTAAGGTGGCATTACAAAAGTTAAAACACTATTTCATCTGATAGAAAATACTTCCCCAGTTACTTATTCTGTATAATTTACATAAATCTCCTTCCCTCTTAAATATTAACCAAAATAAACTTATCTAACTGCCTCTAATCAGTTCAACAGACTTTGAATTGCTATAGGCATTGCCCTTGCTTTTGGTTATTAAGAAAATCATTTTAAGAAACTGCTAATACTATTTTGTGTTCTATATTCTACTTCTTTATTAGTACTATTGCTGATAGTAGTATAATTTTCTTATACTAAACATTTTATTCCTATTATATAGCTGGAAAGCATTGGATCAACTTTTATTGACAAGAAAAAGGAAGGGAAAGAATTCAGTAAAGATAATGCTAAACGTCATAAACATGTTGTAGTTTTTATCACTGCAATTTTTCCAGATGTTATCATGGATTTCTTAAATGAATTTTTTGCACATCCTGATCTTCAGGTAACTATGTAATTTTGTTTGTATTCTCAAACTCCTTTAAATTATTTATATGACCTACATGTCTATATTTTTATGGACCATTTTGTCCGATTTCCTTCTGTTAATAAGTAAAGAAAAACTTTTAATTAAAAAGACATAACTGCTGTTAAAAGATGCCTTTATAGACAGGGAATCTATATGTAGATGATATTGGATAATTTTTAAAGGCTTATTACTAGCTGTTGATACATTTGATTAAAGCAGCTGTTATGCTGCTTTTGATGATAAGACTAATAAAGATAAAAGAGTGGTGCAGAAGGAGAGGGAAAGGGTGGAAGAAGATAATTTATAGAAGTTAAGCATAAAATTTTAGAGCAGGTTAGTCAAGCTTACAAGAAAAAAATGAAGTTTTACCAATATATTATGTTTGTTGGGCTTGACCAGATTTGATACCAGACAAAGTAACAAAGCATTATATTTTTTGAAAAGATCCATAGCTGTGTGGTAAGAAGCTTGCTTCCCAACCACATGGTGTCAGATACAATCCCATTGCATGGCATCTTGGGTAAGTGTCTTCTACTATAGCCCTGGGCTGACCAAAGCTTTGTAAGTGGATTTGGTAGAAGGAAACTAAAAGAAGCTTGTTGTATAATAAGTGGAGGATCTTAAAGCAGCTTGGAACCTACATTAACAGGAGCAAATGCTGCAAGCTTTGTATGGCTGAGTGAGCAAGGATACTCAAAGACTCCCTGAAACCTAGATCACTGAACACTCACCAGGAAATTTACAGCCCTTGCATCCATTTCTAACACTAACTGCTGCAAGCATGGGATTTCCCATTCTCTGATTAGATTTGGAAGGGTCCTTAAATCTAAAAGCAGCCTAAGGGAAAAATCCTCTGTTCCCCCTCTTTTGGCCCAGATGAACTAGTCTAAAGGAAGGAGATGACCCATCCTTGCTGACCCTGGAGTATTTATTCTTTGGTGACTTACTGATCAAATGACCGTTAATGGATTCCTGCCTCTCAGAGGTAAAGAGTTACACTTTTCTTCGGCCTTAGAGTCTGATGAGCCATCTATGGGCTAAGCCTTTTGTGGATGCAAAACCATTGGTCACTCTATGACCAGATATAGACTTAACTACACATACACACATATATATAAAATATAATTGTCAATGAACACGATTAAGGGTCTCAAGACACCTACATCGCTAGAAATAAGAATTTAAATGCTCTTATTCTGCAGGAAAAGCACATAAATGTATACATATACATGCTCACAGGGGCTGAAATCACCCAAAACACCAACTTGAGAATTCCTTAGACTGAACGTCCAGTTTCAGACTATTTCCATAGCCTTCATCAGTAAGAACCATTTGTTTGGCAGATTCAGGGTCAATCATCCTGTAAGCATATATGGATTTATCATAAAAATTTAAGGATGATTTTGTGGATTGCTAATGTGTTTTGGGCAATTTCAGTTCCTGTGAGCATACATATATACATTCATGTGTTTTTCCTACAGCATTAGAGCATTTTAGCTCTTATTTCTAGCAATGTAGTATTAATTGCAGTAATTAGCCTATCGACAATGTCTATACATTAAGCATGAATCATAGATGGCTATTTTAATTTGATTTTGCCTCAATCATATATACTGAATTTCATTTAGCTGAACAACTATCACAATATCAGTGATTGTTTTATTCCATTTTTTCCCTGTATCAGAGGTGATGAATTCTTGTCTGAGCATGTAGCTGGCTATGAGTATGTGCTACTGAAAAGGCCCTAAAAAACTGAAATGCATCTGGTGGTTTTGTTGGCTGCTATTGGAAGGAATTTTCATCTCCCTCTGATATTGTTTTTAACACTGCAAGTCCATAAGAGATATTATCTCTTATACATTAAGTGTGTATACATTAAGTACGATACTTAAATGGCTATTGTAACTTAATACTGCCTCAATTGCATATACCTTTTAGGTATATATTATGCTATTTAATTGTTTTAATTATGATCAATTTCCTTAAAACAGTACCGAGTATCACTCTTTAAATCTTTCTTATAGTACTTCTTTGCTACATTCAGTTTGGAAGGAGCTGAAGAGCAGCAATTAGTCTGAAACTAATATCTTATTGGATGTCACATCACATTTAGATATTTGGAGTTATATCTTCAGTATTACTGAAAAAATATCAATGTTAAATATGATTTAAGCAATTAAATATATAATTTTAAACAAAATGTATTTTACTAGTTATTTTCTGTATGTGATTAAGTAATTTGATACTTTCATATTCTGAAGAATTTTAAATTCTAAATCTTACCATGTATAAAAGTAAAATTACTTGGTAATATTTTGAAATTGAGGTTGTGAGCCAGAAAGAGAACATATTGTGTTTTGTCAAATCTATTTCAATATGCTATATTAACTGTTTATTGAGTTTAATACTTAAATATTTTGTGCATAAAGTAATTATTTTCTGTCATTTCAAATATATTCTAAAATTTCAAATAATATCAGCATTATTTCTTTAATATCTCTAATCAGAAAATACTATGTATCAGAAGTTCTTTATTAATTTATGAAAAAACTTCAATATCTCAGCATTTGTAGATACAATAATAGTGAGAAAAATTAGATATTTGGAAATTTATATTGAGCAACTAATTTGTTTTTCTCCTTTTATGGGTGTGATTTGAAGTTTATCTCAGTAAAGGAAGGATTGACTGAATATGCAATATCATTTAAAGTTCTAAATTTATTAACAGGTAAATTATCAAATATTTGCAAGGTTGGTTGATGATGCTTATCATGCAAAATGTATTAGTAGCTAACTATTTACCAGTGGTGATAACAGGATTAAAGATAATTATGTGAAGAGTAATTAGTTGTTACTGATCTCAGGTCAATTGATTACAAAATCTGGAGTTATTAAGTAAAATTAATGAATATTATCAAATAACATTTTAAGCTGTGAAAACAGTAACAACAAATATCTCCCAACATCACACCTTCAGTTTGACCTTAAAAATGAAATTTCTATTATTCTTTTTATTACAGTGTTACCATGTTGTCTTTATGGCTTCTACAGAACTTAACACAAACATCAATGTTGTTCTGAAAGATCCTAAATGGGCCCATAGAGTGCATTATTTGAAGGGATCAGCTTTAAAAGATATGGACCTTGATAAAGCCAGGTAATATACAATTAATAGATGGATGATTTTCCCAATAATGTTTACCATTATGTATGATTTCATGATATGTGTTATATTAAGTCTTCAATAATTAGACTTTGGATATTTAATCGAAGAATTCATTTCCACATTGCAAGAAACTCTTCTCTCAAAATGTTGTGGCTGTATAAGGCTTTCCAGTGAGTATTTTGAATAGCACATAATGGGCATTGAAGAGAATTTAGCAGTGAGTTTCCACTACAACTTAAAATGGTCAGATTCAAACAGAAATCTTCTGGCAATTGCCATTTGAATGGAAATTTTGTTTTCCCTATAAAACACATATTGCTAGGTTTGTACCACCCCCTTGAGACCCAACTATATTTTAGTTGAGAAAACTAAAAGTATATTGCATGTGTTGAAATAATTTTTATATGAAACAAAAGCTGAAGGATTGTAGGAGATACTGTGTAAAAATTATTCATATCCAAGAATCCCAAGTATTAAAATTTTTGTCTCTATTTCATTTTCCATGTTTTTACAAAAAACAAATCTCTGAAATTGCCACTCACCCTCTTTCTGTCAATTGATGAGCAAAAACATATTTTAAAATCTATTAAAAATCAAAAACAAATTGGTAAAGCTTCATCGAAACAGAAACTACTAATTTGGTGTGTTGTGAACATGATTATAAAAAAATATTACTAACTTTTTTTCTGAAAAAGCAGTGAAATATAACTTTTTATGAAAGAGATGTCACGTTTTTGCTATCAGTCAGTGTCAAGAAGGTCAACAAGAGTTACTTTCATATGGAAAGTTTATGTACAAAATCTCTTGAGACGGGCAATGTAATGGAAGTTGTAACTAAAGCCATTAATTTGATAAAAACCAAAGGGTTGAATAATAGGAAATTTAAAGAAATTTTTAAATATCTTGAGGCCGAATATGGGGCTTTATTGTACCATTGTGAAGTTAAGTGATTAAGTAAGGCCTAAATGCTATTATAGCAAGTTCTATTATAGAACTGGAAAATAAAAAGCTTCAATGTTATTTAGGATTTTTAGTAGATATAACTAGTAATTTAAATAATTTGAAGTTGAAACTACAAGGCTCCAATCAGCTAATAACCAGTTTGCTTTCTCATGTCAAAAGCTTTGAATCAATGCTTCATTTATTGTTCACACAATTGAAAAGAAGTTTTTCTCATCTGAGAAAAATCAAAGCATTCCAACCTCTTGGCGTCTTAACTCTTTTAGCAAGCACTTTGCATGGGTCTAACAATTCTCTCTCATCACATCTAAGATAACTGACCCCTCTCCATCACATATAACTTGTACCGAATGTGCTCATACACAACTCTGTATTCTGAAATTTGGAGGTCCTTTGCAATGGCTCTGATTGACTTTTCTGTGGTTTTTGTCAATTATTTCTTGGACTTTTTGTGCAAAGTTATATATTTTTGATAGTATTAGGACCATTTACGTGTTTTGCATTTAGATGCTGATGCTGGATCCCTATCAGCATCTTCCAGCACATTTCTAATTTTGACAACAAAGGATCAAGTAATTTTCAGTAAGTGAGCTATCTCTGTACCACAGTGCTGCACTTTAAGGCAATGATTACAGTGTATCTTTTCATTTGCTGGGTCAACCTGATGTCTGACATTATTTATCTGAAAAGTAAGGTAAAAAAAAATAAGCTAGAAGGAAGTTAGAGCTCTTGAAAGAAATGTCCTCAAAAGACTAACACACCCTGTACATAAAATTGTTGTATCAAAATTGTTGATATACTAGTTTTTAGGACCATTAACGGAACCCATTCTGTTGAAAGCATTGGAGCTACGTCTGTTTGCATCTGAGAGGAACATGCTCTACTGCAGCAACCAATGACTTGTGGTATTTTCTCCCTTTCTTCCAGGCATTCTGAAAAATGTAATGTGTGTTGCCCCAACTCTGCTCACTTAACCATAAAATAAAATAAAAAGTTTCCTGTTGAACTTATTTCCTCAATACTGAAATGAGTAGAAATGAGCTGAGGGAAGGACTCTGATGAACATTTAATCTCTAAATTATATCCTCAAAAATATTTCAAAATACTATCAAGAACGATCTCTTGGTGAATTTACCAGCCTTCATTCTATTCTTTAGTCCAGCCAGTTATCATGGAAGAAAACTGTTTCAATGTAGCAAGTCCTAAAAATCATCTCCCATATCAGAGTTAAGCAGGCAAATTTTTCTACTAAATAGTTGTTCTATAACTTCAGGTTAAATCTAGTCAAGATCCCTTTTGGGAGGGACCCATAATGAAATATGGCAGATAAATATCATTTTATTACAAAATAATATTTTGTTTTATTATTCTTTTCTTAATATTTGCTATCAAGCTAGTACTGTAGACATCATTGGTATACTATATGAAGTCATCAACTGGGAAGCTACTGGGTGCAAAAATTCTTTCATATACAGTATAAATATAGAAATCTCTGTATTTCTTTGGCAGGGATTTCAATATCCACTTTCACAAAACTGCTGTGACCCCATTGTACAGTTAATGTATTTTGTGTTTCAATTTTGTTTCTACTTTTAGAGTTCAAGATGCACAGGCATGCTTTATATTAGCTGAGAGAAATACAAAACATAGAAGTGAAGCAGTAAGTTATATACCATTATATTACCTTCTCTCTACATATATGTGTGTGTTAATGTATATATGTATGAATGTGTGTGTTTTGTTTCTTCATCTGTCAGAGTGTCCAACAAAATATATCCTCCTTACCAAACAAGCTGGTAAGGAGGATTGTTGGGAACCTCACTAGATTGTTCATTATAGAGGAAAGCAGTGCATGATGGGTGGAGGGAATTCAAACAAAATTTTATCAAGCATGGAAAGCTCAATGGAAACGTTTGTAAGGTTTTTGATGTTATATATATATATATATAGATAGATAGATAAATAGATATACATATAAGTTACTGTTGACAAAGGCTGTGTGGTGTTTAATTATTAAACAACAATGAAAAACACATTAAGTACAGGACATCACCAACAAGCAAAAAATACATAAACGCACAACGAGAGGCAAGTACAAGACAAAATACCAAAGGAAGTCTAACTTCTCCTCAGTTGTCGACTGTTCATTACTACCTGTTTCATGCTTTTAACGACAAGACAGGAAGACTTCATAAGGCAGCAGCATCCAGAAATTCTAAAAATATAAAGTTTGTGGAGAGTTAGGGTATCGAATGAACAAATGACACCAGAGTGGGTGTATGGAAGTAGTGATTGACAAAGACAGACGTTTAGGGCCATTAGGCCAAGATGAATTGTAATGGGTAATGCCAGGGAGAAATTTTGAAAGAATATAGAATAAATAGAAGAGGAAAAATGATTTACATTGTTTACATTTGATGGATATTTGTCCTCATCTTGTTTGTTGTTAACACGTTTCAGCTGATATACCCTCCAGCCATCATCAGGTGTCTTGGGGAAATTTCGAACCTGGGTTCTCATTTCCTAAGGTATTTTTCAATATTATTATTATTATTCAGGTTACTGCCTGGAATGGAACTTGGAATCTTGAGGTTAGTAGTAGTTAAGAGTGCGGGCTACTAACCCCAAGATTCCGAGTTCGATTCCAGGCAGTGGCCTGAATAATAATAATAATAATAATAACATTGAAAAATACCTTAGGAATGAGAACCCAGGTTCAAAATTACCCCAAGCCACCTGATGACGGCTGGAGGATATATCAGCTGAAATGTTGTGTTCACAACAAATGAGATGAGGATAAATATCCGTCAAATGTAAATAATGTACGTAATTTAATTCCTCATCTCTTAAATATAGAACAGGAAAAAGATATCGAGAGGTGAGAGAAATGATGTCCAACACAAACACATATATGTAAGTACACATCCACATATACACAGACATACATATAGATACATACATAGACCCAAACACACACACACACACATATATATATATATATATATATATATATATATATATATATATATACATTTGCATACACATACATATACCTATATACATATAAACAGCTGGATTGTAAAGTTATATGTTTAAATACATGTGATTCAGATACAGTTCTTCTTTAGTATATGAGGTTTTAACTTGGGGATTAATCCAAGTTGTGGGGGTAAGGTTTGCATCAGTTAGGTGTGGTTTACATTTTAGTATTTGAATGTGTGTTTAGCTGTATGCAGACACCTTGATAATTGTTCTGTAAATCAATTTATAATGCTCTCCTTTGCTAATAATATTGAGAATAACTCTTTGGAACATAGCTGGCATATATGTGATCTTCTTTCAGTCTCTGTCTACCAAATCCACTAACAAGGCTATGGTTGGTCCAAGGCTATAATAGAAGACACTTGCTCAAAGTGCCATGCAGTGGGACTGAGCCCAGAACCATGTGGTTGTGAAGCAAGATCCTTACCACACAGAGACACCTGTGCCTATATATATATATATATATATATATATATATATATATATACATATATATATATATATGCACGCATGTGTGTGTGTGTGTTTCATCTGATAGGGAGAGATTATTTCTATGTATGTGTGTATATATATATATAAAAGATATGTACTACGTAGGGTTGGATAAACCTGTGGTTCTGGTCTCTTGTTGGTAAGCATCAAATAGGGTGTTCCAGTTGTGTACACAGAGAAAACTAACCCGATGAGCATTGAACACCTAGAAGCTGGTCCAAAGCATGCATTACATTGAATATGTCATTGGCATTCTCTAGGGTGTCCAACAAGTCGTAAATCTCCTTGGTGT
This sequence comes from Octopus bimaculoides, assembly GCF_046866305.1. Classification (NCBI taxonomy): domain Eukaryota; kingdom Metazoa; phylum Mollusca; class Cephalopoda; order Octopoda; family Octopodidae; genus Octopus; species Octopus bimaculoides. Next base: position 45,778,789 of record NC_142930.1, on the reverse strand, counting down.
ATTATAATCAAATGAATAATAACAGACGATGGATAATTGTCAGCTCATTACAGTTGTTTCTTAAAAAATGCATAAGAAACAACTGTAATCAGCTAACAATTATCCATTGTCTGTTATTCATTTGATTATTTATATATATATTAATAATAATAAAGGAGTTACGACGCAAAAACGTATATATTCAAATGAACATATTTATCTTCTTCAATATATATTTCAGTATAAAGAATTCATTAAGAGACTTAATAAATCAAAATTTCTTTACACATCTTTAGGAATAAATATAACATCAGAAAAACTACATTCGGTTTAAAAACACAAACCGTTCATGGCGAAAAAATGTGTAAAGAAATTTTGATTTATTAAGTCTCTTAATGAATTCTTTATACTGAAATATATATTGAAGAAGATAAATATGTTCATTTGAATGTATACGTTTTTGCATCGTAACTCCTTTATTATTATTAATATAACCAAAAGGATCGATTCTTGAAGAGTCCGCATACCTTCACTGTCGTTTTTTTTTTCTGCTATTTTGGTGATGATTTTTTGAGTTAGCTTACCAATTATTTTTGTTGGCAGTTAATTTATAATATATATATGTATATAAATTTAATGCACAATATATGTTGTACTCATTGTGACACCTACACTTGAGAATCTGTTTTTTCACATTTTTTAAACTTTATATCCACTGTTAGAAATGATTTCTGTTTATTAATAATTTCATTTCATCTTTTTAGGATCAACATACAATTTTACGATCATGGGCTGTCAAAGATTTTGCTCCTCACTGCCCTCAATACTTACAACTTTTCCTGGTTGAAAATCGTATGCATGTTAAATCTGCAGGTATGTTAATTAAATGATTATTTGAAAGTCTTTCTTATTTTATGAATATCATATTTTCTTTAAAAATATTCTAATTCATTGCTTTAAATTGAAAGTATGTTATTCCTACATAAGATTGCATGCAACCTTCTTGACCATTCTAGTAAAATGTCTGCTTTGCATTTTATTTGACATTTCTTTTCCTTTTATTTATTTTGTTTTTGAGGAACCATCTTATTTCTTCTATATTTTTACCTTTTCACTCACATCCATACAGAGGCAAGCACATACATGCACACATTTTGTTTAGGCAATAATCTGTAACTGATGCAGTAATAAATAACCCTGACCTACTTCCTTACCACCGACTGCTATTAGAATATGCTTTTCTAATTTTGGTACAAAACCAGCAAGTTTGAGAGGTAGGGGTCAATTACATTCTATCCCCCCCCCCCCGCTGAACTGAACTGGCACTTATTTTATCAGCTCTAGAAGGATAAAAGGTGAAGTCAACCTTGGTAAAAGGTCAATAACATTCTGGAAGAGGGACATGTGGTGAATTAATATCTACAATAAAATTTGTCATCTTTTAGAAAATATTTAAATAGATATCAATATAATCTTGTAATTTAATATATAAGTGTAAGCATAGCTGTGAGGTAAAGAATTTTTCATTACAATAATATGGATTTGGATTCACTTCCACATCTCAATACTTGGGGTGAATATCTTCTACTGTAGCTTTAGGTTTGCTAATGCTATAGGAGTATAACTTGGTAGATGGAGACTGTGTAGAAACACATTTATTTTATGTTGAAGAATTGGGAGGTATCATTTTGCAGTGTTGATGATGTCATGATGTCTTGGGTTGTGGGTGATGACAAAAGGAATGCTTATGAGTTCATTTTTATTTTCATTTTTGTGTGTTTGTTTTCGTCTGTGGGTTGTGGTTGGGATGCTTTTTGCTTTGGTGATTGCTGTGTCAATTAAACTTGTGGGATATTTTTGTTCCTTTAGAAATATTTTTAATTCCTGTAATCAGTTATTTAATTATTTGTTGTTTTTATTCCCAATGTTTTTGGATAGACTTTGGAACAGTATTTTATCATTTTCACATGTTAAATGTCCCTGCCATTTAATCTTATTGCTATTATTATTGAGTGACAGAGCAGCACATGCCATCAAAGTAACACTGGGGTACAAATATACAAAGCCCAATATACCTATCATGACTACCCATCTGATGAGGGTACACAATTATTATTATTATTATTAAGGTGGTGAGCTGGCAGAATTGTTAGCATGCCGGGCAAAATGCTTAGCAGTATTTTGTCTGTTGCTACATTCTGAGTTCAAATTCTGCTAAGGTCAGCTTTGCTTTCATCCTTTCAGGGTCGATAAATTAAGTACCAATGAAACACTGGGGTCGCTGTAATCGACTGTCCCCTCCCCCAAAATTTCAGGCCTTGTGCCTTTAGTAGAAAGGATTATCATCATCATTATTATTATTACTATCATTATTATTATCATTATTGAGTGAGAGAGCAGTGCATGCCATCAGAGTGACACTGGGGTAAAATATATGAAGCCCAATATACTCATCATGGCTACCCGTCTGATAAGGGTACACCAGGCACATCCATCACAGCCATATGTGCTTGACATAGTGATCTCATATCAAGATAAACAGCACATGATCTTGCAGGTGGGGACCAGTTGGAATTTTCTTCAGGTCGAGTAGCCCATTCTATTCAAAAGGTCCTTGAATAAGGGTTATTTAAGGATGTTGAATGAAACACCCATGTTTCCAAAGAGGAATTATCCAAACCCCTCAAAATTCCTTTCAACACATGGCTATGATTCTCCCCCACTACTTCTTCTTGTGATCAGAGATGCACATATCAACAGCCACTAAGGGACATACTCAAGAGGTTAAGGTCAAACAACTGACAAGTAAATCTGTGGTTCTGAGCAGAATATTTGCTGTAGTCCATCTTTTATATCAAGACAAAACAATGTACATGATAAGACTTCCAATCAGTTAAGATGAGAAGCCATGAGAGCCACTGCCTGGTACTGCATTAAGGTTTTTACTGCATCAGGGCATTTATTATTATTGTTATTATTATTATCATCATTATTATTATTTGAAATTTTGTTTAAATCTATTTTCACAACTTAAATCTCAAAACACTAGCATTGAAGATTTTCAAATTTTACCATTATATTATATTTACCAGAGATGTCATTTGATTCACCCTTTTTTATCTCCTTAATTTATTCTGCTATTAGAGTTTAGCAGGACAGAAAAGAAATAAATATATTTACATAAAAATACCCAACAGCATTTATTATGGTAAACAATACTTTTGTTACAGAAGTAACAGTTCAATAAACTACTTTGACTACTATACTTTTGGAATACTCTGCCACTACTATGGCAGAGTATAGTAGTTATTGAAGCTATCAACTCTTTTAAGTGTTATTGAAGATCTCAACTCTTTTAAGTGTTTATTGAAGCTATCAACTCTTTTAAGTGTTTATGCCCTGCAAATATTTTAAAGTATTTATTTCATAGATGTTTTTGCAACTAACTACTCCTGCAGATCTACTACTCATGAAATCCTTCTCTGTTAATCCCACTGTGTACACCATATAGAATCTCATTATGGGCATCATATGAAATTCCTATCAACCTCTAATATGTATTTCAAGCTTGGCCTTCACAAATGTATTCTTTTTTTATCAAATAAAACTTACATTTTTAAAATTTTAAGATCTCTTGATTCCAGGTTTTGCTTCCACATTAGGAATTTCTTCACAACCAGATCATCTGCATATCAAAGTTCTATGTACAGTCATTCTCAGACTCCTCTGTTTTGGATTGAAAAAATATAATAAACAAGTCAGGGATGAAAAATGTGCCCTAATGGAGACCTATTTCCACAGTAAATTCCTCATTGCATATTTTTACAAGCTAGCAACATCTTTGTAATGACTTGTATGGCTCTTGCAAGCCTGATACTCTACACCTAATTTTCTTAGTAACCACCATACTAGAATATTTTTTCAATGATGTTCTCCAGTTAAAAAGAATATTAGTTATTACTATGTATAGTAGCTTGCTCTCTACTAAGAACTCCTATTGTTGTGTCATTAGGAAGAAAGAATCCATGATACCTCCTCCAGCTTATACATGCTAATTTTCACCCTAATTAGTTGTGTTTTGGCTTGGTTCATCAGTTCTCTACTTGTCTTGTTGCTTTGTGTAGAGTAGTGGTTCTCTACTGCAGTCCATATGGCCCCCAAGGGCCCATATAAGATTTTTGCAACAAAATAGTATATTTTGGATCTGCGACAATATTTTAAGAGTCCCTGAAAAAGTTTTGGTTTGGATGTCTGTATTGGTATGTATCGCAGGAAACAGCTAAGTTTCTTTCTCTAGTGTTTTACATAGTTCAACCTACATAAGTTAATGTGCGGGGAGAAAACAAAGAAATTTTGAAAGAAGTTTCTATAAAATTAGTTTTTAAACATCGAATGGCTATAGGGGTCCACCAGAATAAAATAGTAATCAAAGGGGTCTGTGGATAAAAAATGGTTGGGAACCCCTGGTCTAGAGCATCTGTTTTGCTTTTGTTATAATTGATGATGATACTGCTATACCTGTTATTGAGAATTAATCCTTCTCGTACTACCAAATGACTATGGGTAACTAGTGCATGTCCTAATTTGATGAATATTTTACTGAGAAACTTGTCCTGAAAATATATATATGTGTATATATATTTTGCTTGTTTCGGTTATTTGACTATGGCCATGCTGTGGCACCACTCTAAAGAAATTTTGTTGAATGAATTGACCCTAGTACATATCCTTTTTTTAAACCTGGTTTAAAAACTTTATTGGTTTCTTTTGCCAAACCACGAAGTTACAGGAATGCAAACACCCTAACATTGGTTGTCAAGTGGTAGTGGGGGACAAACACTCACACATACACACACACCCACACGTGCAGACACACACACACATGTATATATACACATGTACACACAAACACACATGTATATATACGATGGGTTTCTTTCAGTTTCAGTTTACCAGATCCACTTACACAGTTTTGGTTGGCCCAAAGCTACAGTAGAAGACACTTGCCCAAGGTACCATGCAGTGTGATTGAACCCTGAACCATGTGGTTAGGAAGCAAACTTTTTACCATATTGTCATGCCATATATATGTATATATATGCATGTATATATATACACAAGGGGGTTCCCCAAAAGAAACCAGAATTTTAGAATGTTATTTTATTCACTTAGTTTTATAGATTTAGACTTTTATTGTCTTCAAAGTATTCTCCGTTTGAAGCAATGCATCTGTCCAGACATGTTTTCCACTGTTTGAAGCAATGCATCTGTCCAGACATGTTTTCCACTGTTTGAAGCAATCCTTGAACTCCTGTGAAGTGATGCCTCTTAATGCCTCTGTTGTTTTTTCTTCACATTTTCCACATCTGCAAAACGTATATATATATATTGATAATTTAGAGAAGAAGCACCATGGTGCAACTCGCATGAAGAAGGAGATCAGACACCATCAAGAAAAGTGTACTATACAAAACTAGTTTAAAAATCTAAAAAATCCAAGGCAGAATTTATAATACATACAATATATGAAATATTGGACTAAGAATTAAGTCGGTTACGTTTATGAAACGAAAGTGGAAGAAAGACTATGCGCTTTTCATGGCCACATAATAGTGGGAAATATCTGGTCACTCTCCAATGAATTGAACAAGATAAATACCACTCAGTATGAGGACAATCATCAGATCAGATAACTTCGGAATTTAAAAATGCATAAAGAGAAGTATAAAGATCTGTCCGTTTGAGCAACATTTAGTACACAGGAAATTGTCAAGGCTTTATAATAAAACACATCAAATAGTAATAAATATCTGTCAAGTTTAAGGCATAAAACGTCAAATGGAGAGATAATATCTGTAGATAATGAAAGGAAAACATGTATAACGAAAGTGTGATTAGCTCGTAATGGGGAAAAACGTGAAAGAATATAAGGGAAAAAAACTCATCACTTAACTTAACGGAGAAACCTGGTTGACTGAAGTACTATCCGAAGGCAAAGAAATATATACCATGTGTATCACGTAACAAGATGGCGCCCATCACGTGATCACAAAGGTCAAACTAACGTTAAGAACCAAAAGACGTGAGACACAAGACAGCATAGCGTGGAAGGAGAAGAAAAGCTAAGAAGAAAAATTTAAAAAACTGAGTTTATGTCTGCATTTATTTTTTCGTTCATCTTGGGAATTTATTAATTTCTTATTATTAGTGAATAGTATCTCCTTAAACTCGTTAGTGCATAAGGAGCAGAATTTACTGTCTGTTCGGTAAGATTTAACCTTGCAAACTATTTCCCATTTTAAATTGTATGTAAATCGAAAGGAATTACATACAATTTAATATGGGAAATAGTTTGCAAGGCTAAATCTTACCGAACAGGCAGTAAATTCTGCTCCTTATGCATTAACGAGTTTAGGGAGATACTATTCACTAACAATAAGAAATTAATAAACTCACTTTTTTACATAATAAGTTCATATAGTTGTTCACAAAACTCTATTCTAATTTCTATTTGGTTATGACCTCGTAATAGGATATAATCCAGGCAGTTAGTTGCGATAGCCTTATGATTATTACTCTGCTGTTTAATAGATATACGTTAACATTAGTCTCATTACACTTGTTGCTTAAATCCCTAGTAGTAATTAGTCTTGCTAGTACGTAGGTCCTTATTACACGTGGTTTGAATTAACATCTATTTTCTACTTTGAGTTGTTTATAAGTCCACCGTATTACTACCTTTCCTCATTTTTTGTCTTTTAGTTTTGTATATTTTATGTACCCTTAATTACTTTTACATGTTTGCTCCCACCACTTTACTGATTTATCTTCTACTCACTAACATTACAGCATAATATTGTTTGATTCTAGGTCTAAGCACTTACCTTATCAGTATTTCTTCTTAGCTTTTCTTCCTCCTTCTCCTTCCACGCTATGCTGTCTCACGTCTTTTGGTTCTTAACGTTAGATTGGCCTTTGGGATCACGTGATGGGTGCCATCTTGTCACGTGATGGGCGCCATCATGTCACGTGATACACATGGTATATATTCATTTGCCTTCGGATAGTACTTCAGCCAACCAGGTTTCTCCGTTAAGTGATGAGTTTTTTTTTCTTATATTCTTGCACGTTTTTTTCCCCGTTAATGGCTAATCACACTTTCGTTATACATGTTTTCCTTTCTTTATCTACAGATATTATCTCTCCATTTGACGTTTTATGCCTTAAATTTGACAGATATTTATTACTATTTGATGTGTTTTATTATAAAGCCTTGACAATTTCTTGTGTTTAAATGTTGCTCAAACGGATTCCGAAGTTACCTGACCTGATGATTGTCCTCATACTGAGTGGTATTTATCTTGTTCAATTCACTGGAAATTGACCAGACATTTCCCACTGTTATGTGGTTATGAAACGCACGTAGTCTTTCTTTCACTTTCATTTCATAAACGTAACTAACTTAAATTCTTAGTCCAATATTTCATATATTGTATGTATTATAAATTCTGCCTTGGATTTTTTAGATTTTTAAACTAGTTTTGTATAGTACACTTTTCTTGATGGTGTCTGATCTCCTTCTTCGTGCGAGTTGCACCATGTGGCTCTTCTCTAAATTATTAAAATATTTTTCAGTACATAACTCAATTTGATATTATCAAATTGCATTTCTTTGTAAGTTCGGATTTTTAATTCCCTAACATTATAATATATATATGTATATATATGTACATATATGTGTATACATATACACAGGGTGCGATGGGTAAATTGTTGCCATTTTATATTTTCAATTTCATGCATGCACTTTGTTTTTGATTTTGTCAACTACACAGTATGGTAGGATCAGTTGGGCATCATCTGTGAGTAAAACAGTGACATGACACAATTCACTCTGCTAGAAATTTGGAAACGAGATGCTGTACTGCATGACATTCACACCAGAAGCTCCAATATGAACATTTCAGAGTGTTTGGGTGTCAGTCTGAGAACAGTGCAATCTGAGGAAATGTACTAAGAATAATAAAAATTAAACACCCAGTCAACATCATGATGTTTGGAGAGATCACTAGTGACGATAACATCATGCCTCTGTTTATCTTCCCACACGTCCTCAGATTGAACACGGAAGCCTACATTAAGTGCCTGGTGGAGGTAGTGCTGTCCTGGGAGAAGAGGGTAGCTGCTGGAAGACCTTATGTCTGGCAACAGGACTCTGCACCATGCCACACAAGCAGTAGAACCCAGTCATGGCTGTCAGACAATTTTTGTGACCACATCACCTCTAACATCTGGCTACCTAACTCCTTAGATTGCAACCCCACTGATTATTATGTGTGGGGGGTAATTGAGCAAGAGACCAACAAAACTCCTTGCAACACCAAAGATGAACTGAAAGCAAGGATTATGGCTGCATTCACCAACTTAAACAAGGAGACCACCCAAAAGAGTTGCAGGAGATTCTGAGGTTGTCTGGAGATCGTAGTTAAAGCTAATGGTGATTTTATTGAATAAATTTACTCTTTAGTATTTCAAGATATCTTTATGTAATTTTGGTAAATATATCTGTTAAAATGAGATGTCAGTGTTATTTTCATTTTTCCATAATTTAGACAACAGATTATTCACCGCACTCTGTATATATACATATATACAGGATGTCCCAATGTCCCAAAATTATGGTAACCAATTTTTTTCAATTTTGTCAAAGCAAAATATTGTTATATTTCAGGTCTGAGCATTATAATGTAACGGTAAAAGAAAAGCAATTATGATACTATCAATTTTATTTGATACAAATCATTAAGTCTAAGTGTCAATGATTCACACATGGCATGCAGATGTTCTTGGGGAATTGAAGCCCATTCCTAGTGCAGTTTTGCCTTCAGAGTATCAAGCAAAGCATGAAGAGTGCTTGAGACCTTAATCTCAAAAAAATAAAAAGAAAGAAAAAACCCAAAGGTTTGAGATCAGGGCTTTTTGAAGGTCATACATCTTTACCTATGAATGATGGAATGTTTTTCTGAATCCAGTACTGTGTCTGTTTGGAGATGTGAGATCGTGCCAAGTCCTGTTGGGTGCTCTCAGATGTGTTTTGAAAGTGCTCATTCACCCATGAAAGCAGTTCAGCTTCCAGAATCATAATTAATAAAACTATCTGCAATTTTGAGGATGCAGGTATGCTAGTTAATGTATGTCTGTCTTCTTTATTATAATTAATATTATTCCATGATGATTAGGGCTAGATTTATCAGCTAAAAAAAACGGCAAAGAAATTCCAGTCTAGCAGAAGAGAACCAAGCTCATCACAGGTCTATTCAAAGACTACGAGGGTGAAAAAGAAATGAATAAATAAATAATTAAATAAATAAAAAGAAAAATATTGGATGGGTGGGACACTCTAGAGTCACTAAAAATGGCATTTTATATATTGGTACTAATACATCTACCATAGAGATGATTAAGTAGAAGACTCTAACTGAAATTATTTATATATTTCAGATTGTATAGTATGTGAAGATGAATTTAAATATGCTCTCTTTGCCAATAATTGCATGTATCCAGGAATATCAACATTGGTGACATTAATGCTTCATACTTATGAAGGAGAGTAAGTGCCAATTTATTATATTAGTTGAGTGTTTCAAGTACTTCTTTAGTTTTATGTTTTATCATCAAAATATGCACCCCTAATTTTATCGTGGAAAATTTTTTTTTGTTTTTCCCCTTTTTTGTTTGTTACTGCTTCAACCTTTCCTTCTAATTTATAAATCTTTCTGCTTCAGACACATATTCCAACATCTGCAATTGATCACATATCTGAATTACATCGGTTATACTCTTCACTGCTACTTTATTGCAAAGGATATTGTTTGAACTTACATAATCTACATGACTGGCTCTGGTAGTGATCCTTCCATTACCCTTAAACAATGTGTCCTAGATTTAACTCCTATTCTCATCAAATTCTTCTATCTCTTTTTTCTCTCTCTAACCTGATTTTCCAAACATACTACTGTGTGTGTATCTCGTTACTAAGAAAAGTAACCCCTCAATCCTTGCCAATTAACACATACAACATTTCAAATTTGATGGAAGCAGTCATTAATAGCCACCTTCTCCAACACTTCTCTTTCAATGATAACCTCTGAGGTTTTTTAAAATTCAGATTTTCTGGAAACTTGTTTTTGTTATGTCACTTACCAGTGAGCTCTTACCAATAATAAATTTAGTAAAAGTGTATGGTCACAAAGCATTTGAATAGATATATATAGATGTGAATCTTTAGTTAAGCTGTCTGTGAATGGGTCCCAGCTATCTCTTGGACTAGAGGTATTCTCTCATATTGCAACATCATAGCATCTGCTGATGGAGATCTCTGATGGAGACCTACACACTATCATCTCTGGTTTGTCTCAAGGTTTGGTTTTGTCCTTTACACACTTCTTATACATCAATAACCTATTTATCATCTTCCTTAGCTTACAGCACACAAGCATTATCCATATGCAAGCTAACTTCATGCACAGGCACTCTTAACACATTTCTCCAACAGGAGAATTATCTCTTTGCCAGAACAAAGAGATAACCACTGCATATATCAACATCACTAACTTGTTCTCCAATAAATATAAACAATATAAGCTAGGTCTCACCATCACCTTGCTGATGATCTCACTTTTTCAACTCTACAAAGACTGCATCAAAATGACTGATCTTCCTCTTCAGAGCCAGAAAATACTTCAACAACTACTAATGCCATACAAAAGACAAGTGAAAGTCAGAATGGAGTACTGCTCCAATATCTTGGATAGTGCTGTAGACCAGTGGTTTCCAAACTGTCACATACTTGCCACTTCCAGAAAATATTACGCTTTTATCAATGAGTAAACAAAATAGATTTTGCCTTTATATAACGCCGGAAACCATCTTAACCTTATTCAACAAAACAGTTTGCCTCCATATAACTTCTACATCATGGTGTTTGGCAAGTTTCAAAAATTGGAAACCATCTTAATTTTATTAAACATAACAATTTGTCTGTCTTCCTTTAAACCTCACAGACTAGTCCTTAAGAAGGATCTACCTTGATTGGTAGCAAAGATGCAGTCATTAGTGAGCAAAACTGTATTCTATATGGACAGCACTGAGAAAAACATTGTCTTTCATTTACCTGGTTTTGATTTTTGAAGCACCATTTAATTTTTTCTTGTCATATATCTAGAAGTTAGTCCAGACAACCCTTTTCATCTCCAACTGATACTCACTGTAATATTCAAACTCTGTTTAGCAATAACTAAACACTCGTCAATTCTATTTCTTTTGCTGTCACCAGTGAGGAGCTTATCCTATGATATTTAGTTATGGTCCTTTACACTCTGAGTTCAAATCCAATTAAGATCATCTTTGTTTTCATCACATCTCCATTGAAGAAAATAAAGCATCCTAGATGTGAATGGAATCATAACTGAGGACAAATACCTTTGGTACTTATTTACAATGTGGTAGATTAGAGTGTTTGATAATTATGTAAAATATTGTGCTGTTTAATAACTGACTTAAAAACATGGATTGAGAATGCGTAAGTGGAGGTGACACAAGAACAGGTTAAAACTTTATTTTTAAAGCAAGTTAATATGTTGTTAGAGTTATGTGTGTTATATGTGTTAGGGTTCATGTGAGTTCATAGAGGTTTCTCATTATTTTTACCTAGCCCTTTAATATTATGTTGTATTCTATTTCTGTTTAGTATAGGTAAAGATGCTCCAGAAAGGTGGCAGAAAATTTATGGACGTCATTCAGGGAATGAACTTTACCATATTTCCCTTGAAAATAGCTTGTTTTTCAGTCACTACATAGGAAAAAGCTTCACTGAAGCTTCAGCTGATGCTCATGCAAAGTATGTCCCATTTTAATTTTTGTTTTCTTTGACAAAAGTCCAATTTATTTATTTCTTCAAGGGTTTCTGAAATCTTAATTACATAGAAACCATTTAAATCTGTTGTAAATAAGTTCATATTTCTAAAGCTAAGTGTCACGCAGATTCGCTATATATATATATATATATATATATATATATATATATAATTCAAAATATTACATAGAAACATATTACATCATAAAAATATTTCATAAAATAAACTCAAAAGAAATGTAACAAAGCATAAAGTGGTGAGTTATCAAAATTATTTAAGACTACAGAACTTTGATGGGATTTTATGTGGTGTTTCAAGGAGCAGTGATTTGGCTTGTAACTCTGTTTGAAAAATATGAGAAAGGTTTCAGTTCAATTGAGATTTCTCATCAATTAAAAGAAAATATAACTGGATAAAGTATGCGAAGAAGATATGGAATGATGTTTTGATCCTTTAATCTTAGCTAATTTAGGAATATTGAAAATTGTGATTAAAAAAATAAATAATAGTCAAAAGAAAAACATGCCTAAAATATGAAGGCAAAGTTAATCTATTCAAAAAAGTCAAATGATTTCTTGATATCTGCCCATTTTCTTGCAGTAAAAAGAAGAAATAGAGAATACACTTGGCTTAGTTTCAATATGATGATAAGTTATTGAACAAATCTATTTTATTTATTAATGCATGATAAAATATTTTGAAATTGATGATAAAGAAATATAATAATGATAAACAATATTTGTTTTTGTTAGAGCTCTACTGGTGTAGCTAGTAGTTGTATTCTATTAATTCTGACACAATTATTGTTATTAAATTTTATTTCAGATTTGGTGTATGTTTGCTTGCAGTCGAAGATACTTTAAAACCAAACAATCAAATACAACTGAATCCTGGATCGAGTTATACACTGAAAAAATCTGATATTTGTTATTACTTAAGCATAACACAAGAAGAATATGCTCAGATTAAACATGATTTTAATGAACAGCAAGCTTTAAATGGAGAGAGACGCTGTAAGTTATTCTTGTTATTGAATAAAAGTGTTTTACTTTTAGCATAAAATTTCATATATTAAATAATGGAGCTGACATATGTAAACTGTATAGGAAATTTCTCATTCTCTATGTTCTATCTCTGCTAATCTCTATATGTTGTTGCTTTTGAAAAGTGCTAACCATTTTCTTTCCATTCACCTCTCTCATCTGGATGCTTGTAATGAAAGTTTTTCAGCCTTTTGACTTAAAGTGTCTCTTCTTATTTGTGTAAGTTCATCTGTTGATCCACTACTCTCTGAATACCTTTATCCATCAACAGTTGTTCACTTACCTCCTGCATTAAAGATATCTATCCCATTCTTAGTGACACACAGTTCCTCTACTCTTACACTCTTATTTCTTTATTACCCACAAGGGGCTAAACATAGAGGGGACAAACAAGGACAGACAAAGGGATTAAGTCGATTATAACGACCCCAGTGCGTAACTGGTACTTAATTTATCGACCCCGAAAGGATGAAAGGCAAAGTCGACCTCGGCGGAATTTGAACTCAGAACGTAAAGACAGACGAAATACTGGTAAGCATTTCACCCGGCGCGCTAACGTTTCTGCCAGCTCGCCGCCTTACACTCTTATTACACTTCAACCACTGATACACAAACTACATCATTTGATATTGTTATTGTTGTGGCTGTTGCTATTTGTAATGAAGAAGAAGAATGGCTTCGTCTTGAGATTTAAAGCTTCTGGGAGAAGTTAGCCATTTTTTTCTGACATTGCAGACACTAGGAAGTAATTGCAAAAAAAAAAAGAATTGGAAAATGCACTTATATATAGGTTTTGAGAGTTTAGACAGCATGGCAGACAGAAGGCAAGCTAAGGAAAGGTAGGGTATACAGTTAACTAGTTCAAAGGAGTAGAATACATGGTAGTAGTTGTGTAGAGGCAGAGAGAGAAAACAGTAAGTTTGTCAAATAGTGATTAAACTATATTAATGGGTGTATATATATATGTGTTGTTCTCTCATCATTGTCAGGCTACATGTAGTGCTAATCTCAGAAGCATCTGATGTAGGTGGTTCTGTTAGAACTCTTCATTTCCTTGGAAGACCTTAGTGAGGATGAAGATGAGAGGAAAAGAATAAAATATGCTGAGCTGGTGTAGACATGCCAAAGCAATGGGTGGCAAGCAATGTGTGATGCCAGTGAAGTACGATATAGGGGGTTTGCAGGTCAGTCCTTCTGCAGAGATTACAACATGTTGGACATCACAGGGGCTAGTGGATGAAAGTTCATTTAGTTGGTCGAGGAGGTTGTCTTAAAGTAGTTGTGGATCAGGAGTTATGAGTTCTGGAAGGAGTAGTGTTAACTGAGCTCGAGCTGAGATTTCATTAACTCTGATTGGGTTGCCTAGGTGAGAGTGTCTGATTGTTAAAAGGCCCAAAACACTTAATGATCCCAGATAACATCACTAATGATGTGTCCAGGTGCATCACAAGATGATGTATGGAAAAGCTTCAACATTGCTTTTCCTTTCTCCAGTTCACATATTACAATATGCACACAACTCTTTATTTTAAAAGAATACATGTTAGTGATGTTGTGTCTCCAACCAGTTATTAACTCCTGTATTAGAAGTTTTTCCAGCTTTCTCACTCATAATGTGCATCAAAAGAGATCTCTTTAAATCTAAATCCATTCCCTCTAGTGTAATCCGGGTTTATATCGTTTTTTTTTAATATATATCAATGACTTGCTCACTGTCATTTTTTATTATGCTCCTCTGCATATGACATTGCTATTTAGCCTCATCAAAACCTCTTGCTAAATATACCTCTAAGAATAATACAAAACCTCTGCTCTTGTGGACAAAGCACCCATAAACCACCTTTACATTAAAACATTCCATGTATTTCCTCTTTTTATCTTGTCACTCCAATTGTGTCTCATCACTTAACATCGTACTAATTCCTTTGCCTAATATTTTCTATTCAGAACTATACTTATGAAATTCATTTCCAGCATTTTATTTCCAAACATCAAACTACAGAAGTTCTATCAATTCTTCCCACTCCTCCTATGGAAGCCTGCAACAGTTTGGAGCACTACACTTTTTGAGTTTGGCTTTGGATAAAAAAAAAAAAAAGTTTTTTATGCTATCTTACAAGCTATGAACATGAGACTAAATATTACAACTTCTTATCTCTTTTCAGAAAAATTATCTACATACCTGCATTTTTATTCTTCCAATGTTTATATTACTGTACACAAGAAAATCACAATATTATGTTCCTTGAATTTCATTATATATTAGACTTTTCATAAGACTGACAATAAAGTGTTTATCCACTTGTCAAAGAAATAATTTGCAGTTGCCATTTATTAGGATTATTTTCTTGTTCTTCACAGTTATTGATATACATATGGCAGGTATTGACATACCTATGACAAATTTGCCCAGAGGTAATAATGGTAATGCAATTTACAAACCTATTTCATCCAGAAGAAAACTACTAATTATCTAAACCAACCAATAGTTGTTTTTATCTACAAAGTTATTAATATGAAACAGCATCATTGTTGTTATTGTCATCATAGCCATTACCATTACCACCACCATTATCATTGTTGTTGTTCTCTCTTCCAGTTGTTATGTATCTCTGAGATTATGTATCCCTTATCTGGGGTCACTGATTACTAGTTTATGTTCACTTCATGTCTTTCCCCAATCTACAGACATCTTCTGTATTCAGTGCACCTATCTTACTACCATACAATATTACAGTTTATATTATACAATACACCTTTCACTTGGAAAGAGAATTCTCCTTTTGTCTGTAGATGTAATAGCTCCCTGAACTTTTTACACCATATTCTAAATCTGGCTACTATGCTTTTAGAACTCTTTCCTCCTCTGGTAATTAGATCACTAAAGTAGTAGAAGTTATCTACTACTTCTATAGAGACTTTTGAGCATCGCAACAAATTTATTTTACTGGTGGTCTGAGAGCTAACTACACCAGCTTATCTACCATATGCAAAGTCCTTATTCCCTGTCAGCCTGCCATTGATTTCAGTACACATTACTCATATTAGGTACATCTTAAGAAATTTCTACACACTTTTTGTATACTAAGTGCTTTATACACTGAGGATGTGCTAAACAGCAGATTCATTCATTGTAAGCCAACATTGAAAAATGGACACTAATAGTGACAATAATGAAGATGATGATGATGATGGTGGTGATGATGCTAGTGGTAATGATGGTCATCATCATAATGACAATGATATATAGGATTTTGTGTATATAAATGTATCAATATTTAATTTAAATTTTGACATTTCCAACTTTATAGTTAACATTAATGAAAAATACTGTATTAATACACAATTAAACTCAATGAATAATACTTATAGTTCACTAAAATGAAATATACTACAATATACTGAAGTGATCCAATTCCATGCTGACATATTGCTAATGTTTAAAAAATTATCTGTTAAAATTTGTAAGTTAGCTTCTTTACCTCTTCTTTATAAATTATTAACATATATTCCTCATCCCCAATTTATTAAACTATAGATACACAAAGAGTAACATTTATAAATCATATGTAATACATAACATTTAATTATAATCTTGAATTTGTGCTGAAAAATGTTAGATATTCAATAAAAAGCTAGGTCACTTAGTAAAGCCTATACTGAAACATTAATTTTTTGTTTTAATGTAGAAATGGTTGAAAATGTTGATTGTATTTTTTATGAAAAGAAACTTTTTAAAATGATGACACTATATTCATAATTGTCCTGTTATATTTCCTTTTACTATAGGCACAAGGCCTGAAATTTTGGGGGAGTGGGCTTGTCATTTACATTGAACCTGCCTGTGCTCAACTAATATTCATTTTATCAACCTCAAAAGATGAAAGGCAAATTGACAGTGGCAAAATTTGGACTCAAAATATAAAACTGGAATAAATGTGGCTAAGCATTTTGTCTGGTGCAGTAATAATTCTGTCAGGTTGCTGCCTTTGAGTCGTGTTATCTAAATAAGTGTGCTCGTGTTGAAAAAGCATGCTGTAAATTCAAATAAAAACATTTTCTTATACACGGGATCTATAAAAATAATATAACTCTCAAAAGTTTGTAAAAGAAAATTTGGCAAACTTGAAGTTGAAATATTTGATAATGGCATTCTTAAAGCTCATTTTTTAAAAATTTAAATTGTTTTCACTCTAAATGCTTGAAAGATTATCTGTTTCTCATATAGCTATTTCAGATGTTCATTTTTGATGATTTTCAAAATTTGATTTACAATGAGCGTCCTAAATATATTTTACTGAAAATCCTTTTCAAAAATTTATTCTAACATAGATTCATTGTGAAGAACTATTAAGACTAGCATTACTGCCATAAATACGGACGTACCGATAAATGGACATACATATATGCATACACACACACACGCATTCATTCATTCATATATCCATTACCAACCTAACCACATATTTACAAAAGCCAAGAACTCTCTTAACTCAAAAAATCTTGTCACTTTGTTAGCAACCAGTTTAAACTCTCTCAAGAAGAACTTAAATAAAATTCAAAGGAAAATTGTGTATACATGCATATATACATGCATATGTACATACATACATACATATCTCAAAGAATTTTTCTATTGTTGTCAATTATTTTAATATGTTGGGATAATAATTGATTTAAAGTTTCAGGCCTGTTTTGATGGAATCTTATATTCCTGACATACCTACATTAAATCTTTCTAACAGATATAAAGGAGAACGTTAAATAAAGGAATACATGTCAATTAAGATCTTTGATTTTGCACACGATTCCATACAGCAAATGTTTAATTTAGATAATCACTAATTTGCACTTGTTTCAGTAGAATGTTTATAGTTCTATTTGAATTACTTCATCAATTACTAATTTTCATTGACTGCATATCTTTATCAAACCTCAGTTAAACTAGACAAACTTGCTACAACGTTGACTTGAGACAAGAGTTAAAGAGGGGAAAATATTCTGTTATGTACTAAATAAACTTGCTTTCATCATATTTAAGTTTGATAAAAACACAAGTAATGGTGCATTCAATTTTTAAAATTTCATTATTAGCACTGTCGTGTAACAAAAATATAGAGATTTGAATTTGTATGCTTTGTTTCTGGTAAATAAGCTCAGTTAACTATAACAAGGTTTTCTCCAATAGAAATGAAACCCATAGAGCTTCATCTGTAAAAATACAGACATTATAAGATGTGAACTGCCCCAATCAATAAACTGTTAACATTCTCATTGGCTAATCATTAGTATCCTGCTTAAATTTCTTTAAGTTATGATTTAAAATTAAATTCAACATATTCTCACTTATCACAATTAATGATTGTTCTTTGAAAGATATCTGCACTCTAATAAATGTAGATAGCTTAATTGATATATACTTTATCTGTCAATCTGTCTGTCTGTCTGTCTATCTATCTACCTATCTGTGTGCGTATGTGTGTTATTTATCCAACATAATATTGAAATAAGTTAATTAATTTTTTTTTTTTTTTGAACCTGTTTAAAATATCAATTCTTAATGTGAATATTAAAGTTATTTTTAAAAGTGTTAATTGAACTTTCTACTCATTGCTAATTAAAACAGAATCTAATATAAATAGATTTGGTTGTTATTCAAAAAATTTAGGTGAAATTTATTACCAACTTTTATTTAACAATTTCAGAATACCTTACCTGAAAATTAAATCTTTATGCTTTACTTCTATTTCATTTATAATTTTGTGTTTCATATATATATGGTCAAATTGTATGTTCCTGACTGTAGCATATAGCCAATCAGAAAGTTACCGCTTGAATAAAGAGGCTATGTGCTTTTGTCTAGCATGTCTAAAGAGTTGTCAGTATTGCCAAATGCAATAATAGATGTGAAACTAATGGTAATTTTCTAACTGGTTAGAAGTACAACTGCTTAAATTCTCTTTTAGACAGTGCTTTTCTGATGTAAGAACAACTGGCCGATTATATATATATATATATATATATATATATATATATATATATATATATATATATATATATTGTTTAATGACCTATGCACATTTTACTGCAATATCCCGACTCACTCTTGTCTGAGATAAGTATATGGGGTCTTGCATCTCTTCAGGGTCAAGTTTCATTAATTCACAGCAGACAGCAAACAACAGATAACATTAATAGTTGTCCTTAAATTACATGTGTATAAAAGAGTTACAACCTGATTATAAATCTCTTTTATACACATGTAATTTAAGGACAACTATTAATGTTGTCTGTTGTTTGCTGTCTTGGTGATATGGAAAGATGGCTCATCTGGAAAGACAGCTTGGACCCCACCACATGCCTAAATTCAAGAACTGAACTTTTCGGATCATGTCCACATGTGGCTTAATATTTGTTACGTTTTTGGTCCCCCCGAGATTACTGATAGGACTTGCTTTCTATATTGTGTCTATGTACAAGCTTTTTATCTCTCTATACTTTTTACTTATATTTCTTATATATTTTTTTACATATTTATAGAGATATTGTTTTATAGGTTTATTGCTCATATATTTTTTACACATATTTTTTCTGTATTCTACCTTCCACTCTGCATTTTTTCTGTGCGTATATAGACGTGTATATGGAATTTTTTGTGCACACGTGTGTGTGTGTGTGTATGCAGGTATGTGCATATATAGACATGTTTTACTCTTATTGCTTATTTTTTACACTTTTTATACACATTTTTCTGTATTTTGCCTTTAGCCCTGTATTTTCTTGTGCATGTGCATATATAGATGTGTGTATGAACCTTTTTTGTGTGCATGTGTGTACAAGCATGTATGCAGGTATGTATATATTTTTCGGCAAATGTGTGGGTGAGCATGTGTGTGTTTCAAGTGAGGGTGGATGAGTATATACATATAGGTGTATGTACGTGGGTGTGCAGGCACACATGTATATGTATGGCCATGCACGCTTACATGATTACTATGAACATTTTTACTCCTTTACCTTTACTCCCTCCTCTTACTTAGCGATCATTCTAATAGCTCTTTTGTCTTAATAACAGTCAATCACACAGTAATTTCCCTTTGTTTAATGGTCATTTTCATAGCACTTTTTACGATGGCCTGATAACTGAAGAGATGTCGGCGTGGGTTTCCACCCCAACATCCGAAACTCGGAGTTATATCATGACTACCGAATAATTGTGACTTATTATATTTACAGATGAATTCCTTTATTTACATAATATCGAGGTCTCTTTCATTCTTTTGTTGTCTTACCATTTCTATCAATATAGATGTATATATGTGTGTGTGTGTGTATGTATATATATATATATATATATATATATATATATATATATATATATATATATCATTGCAAGTACTTTGTATTTAATGCATAAATATATCACATATAGATGAATTTGCAAACGAGCTACAAAATCTGAGTGAGGAGGATGACACTGATGAAGAAATTGAGAGTCTCCCTGCAGTTACTATCTGCAATTCTTTTATGAATAACCCGAGTCAGGTTATAAAAGAAGAAAATGAAAATGAAGAAGCAGAATCACCAACAGAACATGGAGTTATTAGAAAATATTCCTCTGACTCTGGAAATGATAAGTAAGTTATTTTTAGTTGTTGTTTTATTGAGAAATATTTTTTGAAATAGTAAACTGTAATATATGCAATGTTACAAAGAGGATAATTATTCACTTGTACACTGATGAGAGTTGTTGCCTAGGAAATTTTGCTACAAAAAAGCAAAAACATTAGAAAGTATTAGAATCATAATCACTTTCTTCACTCTTCTTATTCTTTCTCAATATCATTTTATCTTTGCTTTCTTTGGCTTTTATGGGGTGGTTTAGTTTTTAGAGGCTTCTATTATTGTATTCAAAGAGGAGGATAATTAGGCTGAAAGGATAAATGAAATCAATTGGACAAATAAATTTTTATGTCTTTTGGAGAGTTGCTTGTTGATGTTTCACTACACTGTTAATAGAAATACAGTTGTCCCCCCTGGTATTCATGGGGGTTACATTCCTAGAGCACCTGCGAATAATGGAAAATCACGAATATTAGACATGGTCCATAAAAAATGCCTATAATGCCAAAATATAATGTAAAATATTATATATATATATATATATATTTGTAAAAGTATGTGATACTTATTTGGTAGCTACCGAATAAGTGTCACATATTTTTACAGATAAATTCCTCTATTTACATAATATCGAGGTCTCTTTCTTTCTTTTGTTGTCCTTTCTATCAATATATATACATACATACACACACACACACATATATATATATATATACATACACACACATATATATATATATATCATATTAATAATTTAATAAAAAATAAAGCAAAATGTAGTTACTCACCAATAATGAATGATATTGACTTATGATGATGATGGGAAGATGCTGTCGTTGTTTCTTCATGGTGGTGAGGAGAGTTTTATATGTCTACATGGCAGCATCAATGGCATTTTTAGATTCGAGAGACTGAACCATATAGGGATCCCATGCTTCCGCCTTCCTTTGCTGTCCTTAAAAGGTCGGACAAATGTTTGATTGTTAGGCCCACCTCATCCTCTTCTTCACTGGCAGACTTAGTTAACTTTAATAAATCATCATCTGTCAAGATTTTAAAGTGGGCATCGATGAGGTTGTTGACATCTTGCGTGATGTCAAAACTTTTGCCACCAAGTACCTTTGCAAATTTCATACGGTATGTTGTTATTTTCAAATAAACAGGAGTACACTGTAATTTCTATGAAGGACTGGCTCATGTGCAGGCGACACATGAAATCTTTCGAGCGGGATCGTTGCCAGTGCCCCTGGACTGGCTCATGTGCGGGCGACACATGAAATCTTTTGAGTGAGATTGTTGCCGGTGCCCCTGGGCTGGCTCTTGTGCGGGGCCGTCGTAGGATTTTCGAGCGAGATCGTTGCCAGTGCCCCTGGACTGGCTTATGTGTGGGTGACACATGAGGTTTTTTTGAGCGAGATCGTTGCCAGTGCCCATGAACTGGCTCTTGGGCGGGGCCGTCGTAGGATTTTCGAGCAAGATCGTTGCCGGTGCCCCTGGACTGGCTCTTGTGTGGGTGACACATGAAATGCACCATTTGAGCGTGACCGTTGCCAGTGCCGCCTGGCTGGACTTTGTGGGATTTTCGAGCGAGATCGTTGCCAGTGCCCCTGGACTGGCTCTTGTGCGGGTGGCACATGAAATGCACCATTTTGAGTGTGGCCGTCGCCAGTACCGCCTGACTGGCCTTCGTGCGGGTGACACGTAAAAGCACCCACTACACTCTCTGAGTGGTTGGCGTTAGGAAGGGCATCCAGCTGTAGAAACTCTGCTAAATCAGATTGGAGCCTGGTGTAGCCATCTGGTTTCACCAGTCCTCAGTCAAATCGTCCAACCCATGCTAGCATGGAAAGCGGACGTTAAACAACGACGACGACGACGTAGTTGGCATATATCAGCACCTTCACCACTTCAATACCATCTTCCCCCCCTCTCTCTCTCTCTCTTTCCCCTAACACTCTATCTCTCTTTCTTTCATTGACCACCTCCCCATGGCTTCTCCAGCTCCTCATCACCCAAATTTCTAATTGTTTTTTATACACCCTCTAATCCATTCCACCTGCCCAGCTTTATATAATGGAGGATAACGCTGGATCTTCCCCCACTTGAGCCATCCCACCATCCTTATCACAAATCTATCTCTCTCTATCTCTTTCTCTCCAACCTTTGACATTACTCTTTCAATTTCCCCTGTTCCTTCTATTACACACACACTCTCTCTCCAATACTGTTTCCTCTGTTACTCTCCTCTCTACCACCTTTCTTCAACTATAAATTTGTTCTTCACATGATTTAATTTCTCCACACCTATTTTGAGTTTCTTTATTTATATTATTTCTGATAGTTACCTGTTCTTTTTTTTTTCATCAGTTTGTCCTTTGCTTTTGTTATTTCCTTGGTTGTAATTGTTACATAGTTTTCATCAGTTCTCTTCATTATTTTCCATTCTTACATAATTTATATGAATCACTTGTTTTTGCACTTACATCCCAGAAGATTACTTGTATTTGCACTGGCAATCTTCATTTTCTTTCTGTTCTTATTTATATATTTTGTTTTGTGCATATTTGCTTTTCAAATCCCAGTAAATTCTACTTCAATTTTTGTTCCTTTTTCCAATAATCTGTGTTAATAACAATATTTGTATTGATCTCTTTTCTTTCCCTTTTACTTCATTGTATTATTGTTTTATATAGAAGTAGTTAATGTGCCTATAGCATCTGTTTGGTTTGAAGTTTCATAGTTTTCCATTGCTGGATTCTTATTTATTTAGCTTTTAGCATTTGGGTAGGAGTCTGTGTCATTTCTGATTTCTTATTTTAATACTCTGAAACAGACCTCTTTGAATGTCAATTGTTATCTATTAAAATGTGCATATTCTTTAGAGCCAATATACCTGCTGCTGACTTTATTTATGAAACCAGGAATATATATCTGTGTATGTGTATTTACACACACGTATGCACATGCATGTGCAGACACACGCACATGCATGCACACACACACGTATACATACACACACATGCAGCAACAAGTATCAAAATAAAGATGAATACATTTATTTTTAATATGCTCTTGTATAATAGAATCTGAAAGACATTCACTGTAGAATTTTCTTTATTAGAGAAATTTCTCTCTCCAAAAGCATATAAAAACACATCAAGTTGAGCTCTAAGTAATATCAACAGACTACCAGACATGATGTTTTGGTATGATTTTTGTTTCATCTGTAGCAGATCCTGTGAAGTCACATTGAAACACTGTCTAATTGTCTACTGATATCTCTTGGAACTCATCTGAATGTGATTTTGCTCACAAAGACGATGGTAAGAAATTTATCTATGAGACAAAAATACCACAGTGAGTGCTTTTCATTTTCTAACATCCAAAAATGTGTTTTAAAGATAAATGTACCCGTCTTTATTTTGATCCTCATGGTTTTGTGTGTCTATACTAAATTAATTCCAGTTTGTCAAACCTCAGCACACACTGGAAATTACAAGCAGAAATTCTGGTTTAGCCTCTGTATCTGCTTCTGAAGAAGTGAAATCATTTCAAGCCTTGCTTGGTAGTCTACCACTGATTTCACTTGGAAACTAGTTTCACTGGTTTTAACACACAAAGTCTAAAGAGAAATTTTTCTCTTTAGACTTTCCTTCTGCTTGCTGCCAAGTTGGTGGCCAGTCAAAAAGAGAAGACATACATACATACACATACACACACACATACATACATACATACATCTTGTTGGCACTCCGTCGCTTACGACGTTGAGGGTTCCAGTCGATCCGATCAGCGGAACAGCCTGCTCGTGAAATTAACGTGCAAGTGGCTGAGCACTCCACAGACACGTGTACCCTTAATGTAGTTCTCGGGGTTATTCAGCGTGACACAGTGTGACAAGGCTGACCCTTTGAATTACAGGCTCAACAGAAACAGGAAGTAGGAGTGAGAGAAAGTTGTGGTGAAAGAGTACAGCAGGGTTCGCCACCATCCCCTGCCGGAGCCTCGTGGAGCTTTAGGTCTTTTCGCTCAATAAACACTCACAACGCCCGGTCTGGGAATCGAAACCGCGATCCTATGACTGCGAGTCCGCTGCCCTAACCACTGGGCCATTGCGCCTCCACATACATACATGCATACATACATACACATATCATAATGTATATGTATGTATCGTATTTTGTCGAAGGCTTGAATAACTTTTCTCTTGAATTAAATGCAATCATGTGAATAATAAACTGTGACCATATTCATGTGGAAAGTGACCATGTTGTCAACAAGTTCAAATTCTGTGTCATCCATATCATTCATCCTTCTATGTCAATAAAATATGTATCAGTGAAGTACTGAGGTTGATTATGCTCTCTGTGAAAGTTAGTAATATAAACAATTTAGGAATCATAGTAACAATATTATTGGTATTCAAGAACGAATTAAAAGCAGTGCTTGTGTTGTAAACATTATCAACCACACATGCTCAATGTATGTGTTTTGTTTGTTCACCGTTTCACTGTGGTATAGCACCTAGGAGATGACTACCTCATTATGTTGGATGCTAAAACACCTGAAAGTCATTAACAGGTGAGACAACTCACCTCCAGTCTCATT
Organism: Octopus bimaculoides; assembly: GCF_046866305.1. Classification (NCBI taxonomy): domain Eukaryota; kingdom Metazoa; phylum Mollusca; class Cephalopoda; order Octopoda; family Octopodidae; genus Octopus; species Octopus bimaculoides. The sequence continues at coordinate 45,753,621 of NC_142930.1, read as the reverse complement.
CAGGAGTGATAGATACTGATATTTCACCATTTTTGTGGCCTATCAACATTGCATACCTGAATCAAGCGAAATATGAATCAAATTGCCAGTCCACAACTATATGTAAATGGTGTAGAAACTATTTGCTGGTATGCCACAGCAATGCATATGTTTTATTAAATTAAATAACAAATTATTAAACCATGAAATCATGGAAGAGTTATTTTAGCCAACTAAAAACACAAAAAACGTTTGCTTCATTTTCCTGGTCACTGACTCAGTTACAGTGGAACCCACAGAAGGATTAAGAAAATTTTGGCACCTCAAGAAATAAATAAGATGAAAATTTTTTAAGTTTTCATGTGTTTCAGCTGGCTAAAATGGCTCTTTCACAATAAAATTGATTTAGTTTCAAAATACTTTTTCAAATTAAGTTACTCGTCTGACAATTCAGAAATTGTAATTATCATTTTTTAATAAATTCTTTAAAAGTTTTAAGACATTCTGTAGGAGTAATCTTTGATGTTGCTTTACATCTATTTATACCAATCAAATCCTAACGTCAAATCTTGTACAGAAATCAAGTAAAAAACACTTGGCAACTTTATAGATAGATATACCAAATATTGTGAAATCCTGTTATTGAATGACATTTATTCATCACCTTTATATTGTTGCTAACAAGCATACTCGGTTCATTAAAACTGATCTTAAATATAAATCAGTGATTATAAAAATGTGAATATACTTAAATGCCAATATAGTAAACTCCTTTTACATGCTCCTCTCTTGAATTAACATTTATATTCTCTTTATCTTCTTGTAGGTTTTATACTGGTCTTCCTCCAGTTGTTCCTTTTGTTGGAGCCAGAAAGACACTTTGTCATCTTGAGCGATCACGTATGAACTGTTGCTTAAAATGGGCATCGGTATTATATTTATATATTATGTATTTAATATGTGTGACTAATATATTCTATATATATGGCTAAATGTTTATATATACATATATGTGAAAATGTGTGTATATTTAAAGCTTTATATGTACACACACATATATATATATATATATATATATATATATATATATATATATATATATATACTAGTTGACATACCCAGTAATTCCTGGGAAAGCAGGGCTTATCTCTTGGTTCAGTTTTCATAATTGTTTCACTAATCCAATAACAACAATACAAAGTATGTAACCCTTAAAACGAGTTAGAGAAAGAGATAGACAAGCTGATAGCTACCCTTGATTGTGTTTCATTGCATCTGGCATTTGGGTTTGTATGTTGCATGTTATAGTGTGATGTGTATATATGTATGCAATTTGTATGCTTGTATATATATATATAGAATATATATATATATTGATTTTACCAACATTTATTGAGGATATATTCAGATTGGCTGCTTGTTTCTCTAGGATTGGTCAAATTGATGTAGATGCCTCTGGTGAGAATTCCGTAAGATTCAAAAATCAATTAACGTTGTTCATGATTTTTTTCAATCTATGGAGAAACAGCTTAATTAGATTTGTTTACATAGGTACTATTTAGGTTTCATTCAATTTACTCAGTCCACATAGCTTTGCTATAATTGGAACCATGTTTCCCTTTTAATCACTCTGCTTATAGATCAGTTGATGCACAAATATTTGTTTTTAATGTTTCTGTAATATTATTTCTTTTAGGATTGTGAACATTGCTCATTTAAAAATGCCAAGGACCCTCTCTGGAACAATCAACTTATTATTTTAGCAGCTGAAAAATCAAATGGAGGCATATACAACTTTATTGTTCCATTGCGTTCATATTTCCTTAATCGAGATTCTTTACGCCCTATTATACTACTTTTTGAAAATGAGTAAGTTATTTAATTAAAGTCATATACCATAAAAACCCATGTAATTTGCATACCTGTGTAATTTACGTAGGTGATTTTCAGAATAAAAATTGTTAAAAAGGCTTCTACTCATGTAAAATTTGCACCCCAATGCTTTCAGAATTGCCAATATAGCCAGGGGGAAAAGGTTTTCAATTTAGTTGTATTTAGCATAATTTTACTTACTACTGATTAGATTTTATTAAATTTTCATTGAATAAAAATAATTTCTGTTTAACAAGTATCACATTGAAAGCTATTAAATTACAAAGTGTTTGTGTTGCTTATAATAAACTTTATTTTACATTTCTTGCCCACAAGAGATTATGTCCGATCTTTAGCATACTTCTGTATGTCTTAAATCATGATCACAGGAAAAGTTGATGATAATTCTTATCAACAAAAACAAAGCTGATAAATATGCACAGGTGTTGCAAAATAAGTTTAATTACCAATAAACATCAGCTTGGATGACACTTTACTCAACCAACAGTGGAAAGTGACTGATCAAACTGATTATGTAAACAGAATTCTGATTGGTTGAAAGTGTCTTCTTGATCCAAGCTCTGATTTTCTGCCTATTCTTGTTGGAACCTTTGATATGGAGTATCGAAATTTTAATCTCTTTCACACTTATAAAATGTCAAGCAAACTTTAAAATTTGTCATTACCGTTTTAGCTGGGAGATCAAACTAAAATAAAGGAGAAAACAAACAGCTTTGCAAGTTTAACTCAGTGTTTATTCAACAAGAGAGGTGTGAAATTCAAGAAGACTTGTTAGAATATACACGTCTGTGAGAAGATATAAACAAGAATAGCAAAAGTCTACTATTTCAAGAGAACTGATAATACATATATTACAAGTGTTCTATGAAGAGAACGTAAGATTGTTGCATAATTTAACATGAATGTGAAACAACATTAAACATTGTAAAAGGTAAATGAAGGTTTCTGTAGGAACACTGAGTCATATTCACTTAGTGAGTTTACATGCACAAGGATGAATTATGATGTAGTCAGCGATGTCGATGGTGATGAATTTCATTGTCCTAATGTGGAGAAAGTGAGCAATAGCTTCCTGAAGGTAAGCACAAGTTAGACTTCTTAAGCGGAGAAAAACTGATCTATTTAAGGAAATTGCTGGGCTCCATTGTGAAAGGTAGAAACTCCAAGCAATGTAAAATATGGCCCGGATCGTGATTACCAGCATGAACATCAAACTTCAAAAAGTAGTTAACCATTTAAATGTTTTAGTAAATTTATACAGAAAAAGTAAGCATTATACCGTCCAGCATAAATAAAAGTCAACTTCATTATATTTTTTCTGTAAAAACCTATTCTGACATTAAAGGAGTCAACTTCCTGTATGAATGTTTACATTTGTACATCATTTATCAACAAAAAAACTCTGGAAACGATCTACTCACGTAATTTACACACCCTCTAAAGTTTGCTTTTGTTTTTGCAGATAAAAGTGCATAAATTACATGGGTTTTTACAGTACTTCAGTTGTTTTTTCTGGTATAAATAAGTACGAAAATAATATTTTAGTTATAATATTAAATTGTTAAAACAATTTATATTCAGTATGGGATCAATATCTGAGATTAGGTATTGTGAATACAGTTATAATTTTTCAGAAACTTTCTTTCTAAATTAAAAGTAGTAGCTCCTTAGATTAAAGATTGTAACTCCTTGGACTAAAAGTAGCAGCTACTTAAATTAAAGATAGGGGTTCTTATTTACTATGTGAATGATGCATGTACATAAATCAGTTGCATTGTTGAGTTGAAAAAGTGATATACAATGTTAGTTATAGGAGGAAGACAGCTGCCTATGACAAATTTATGAGGGTTAGCACTGTAAAATTGATGTGATTCATTAGCTTTTAGTGATGAATTCACTTCCTCCTGTAGATCTAAAGAAGCTTTCTACTACTGAGCTTCAGATCAGAATTCATTAGTTGTTTTCATATTTCTTGCTATTGTATCAATTTTCAAGTTCAGATTACAGATTGTATGCATACAGACATGTGCTCTTAGATGAATAATATTGATTTAAATTAGTAAAAGTACTATTATTTTAATTTTCTTATCAGAGATGTAGCTACATCATGAACCAGTTGTTAATGACAAATAGAAAATTTTGCTTTGAAACAGATAATTTTCCTTCATAGTGGTTTCTTACTTTAAAAATAGAAGTAGGTGTGAAAGTGACATTGATTAGCCATAATTAATCCATAAATTGCATATGAGCATTATGTATTTAAGTTTGGTTCTGAAAGTGAAACCCAGTTTCATTGCTTCAAATGATCCCTAAAGACAGTTGTATCCATCATGTACTGGGTTTGTGTTCATTTTAGTTATGAATAAAAATAAATTATATTTGTGCAAATACATAAAAACTAACATGAGAGTAAATAAAAAAAGTAAAAGCCCATGTTAGCTTTACATATCTACACAATACAACTTCAAACATTTAACCATATATTTTCCATTTAATTCCAATTTGTTCATCCCTAGAAATAAAATCTAAAATGCTATCATTTATACTACAATGGCTACATTTGTTTTCCAGAAATATTTGGTATTTTCAGATTCTTTTATTTACTATAATGTTGGTAACTTTGTCCTGCCACCAAATGTTGCAAGTTGAATGATAGCAGTGACAATGGAATGAGTCTAGTCATTTACTATGGTGCCTGTAGAGTTTCCATGTTTCACAGCCACACAGGAAAGAAGTAAGCTCTACCGCCTGGTACATTTTATCTTTGTTGCCAAGCAGATGCTGTAATCTCTCCACAGTCTGTACTGGAATCTACCAAAAGATGAATTTGTCTTAGACAATCTCTGGGTGATCTTGCCATCCAGTTGGGCATTGTGCAATAGGATGCTTCTCAGGTAGCAAAATTTTGACGCAGCATCTAGAGGGGTATTGCAAGATGTAATATTCGTGCATAGAAAGTCTTCTTATCAAAATGCTACTGAGGTGGATCGTCCATGTGAGATGCATGGAAAACACTTGCTTATCTAAAGCCCTCTTATATGGTCAGCTTAGCTCTGGTGCTGGGCTTTAAGGCTACCCACAGCTCTGTTATAAGTACTCTCGAAAGACCTACTAGAAAACTTGCAAGAAAAGCTTGAGAATTGGATGCATTGTATAGGGCTAATTAAAGAAGCTCTTGCTATCAAACCATCTCTGATTGAGGAAGCCAAGATCAACAACATGAAGAAAAGAGCCCAGCATAGAGTTTAGTCCATTCTACCCCCAACTGACACAAACTACTACTGCAACCTCAGCAACTGGATACCTTACAGGATATATATCATTTCCATATCTTAAAATATTTTGTAAGTTATTATATCTCATTATGAATAATGTTAATTCACTTTTATCATTATATTCTTAACTTCCAGACCAAGCTCACAGTTCTTGTATCTTATAGCACATTTTCCTCTAGTATATTGGTTGGTTGGAACACTTTCTTGGTAAGTCTTCAGTTTGATGAATATGAAGAAAATAGATATTAATTTTACTCTTAATCTAAATTTTATTTATGATAAACCTTATGGAATGCTAACTCACAACCATTATAATCGTTCAATCAAAATATGAGTGTTAACCATGTTTTTCTAAATTAAAGTTTTCCAGGCTTCAAACTTTTAAACTCATTTTTTGTTTTATATAACTCCAGTTGTATAATTTTACCATTAATTTTGAAATAACTCTAGTTGTATGCTCTGTGAATGTGGTCAGGTACTTAAATACAATAAATTAAATTTAGATAAACAGATTTAGATAAAGCTATTTAACTAAAAAAAATTAGATAAATAACATGAAATAAGATTATATGTCAATAATAAGCTTCAAATGTATATTTATGAATTTATTTTCATCAAGGCTCCTTCTTTCTGAAAATAATGAAGTAAATTAATGATTTGATGAATATACCAAGTGCATCTTTATATAATTATCCAAAGACACGAATTTTCATGAGTTTTCCTGAGAAACGATTTTTTTTTACTTATTCTAAATTTTTTAAAAATTTATTCTAATTTTTTTATTTAAATCTATATAAATAAATTTATTTATTCTAAAGCATTTTTGTCACCTTTAGTATGCTATTCATTTCTTCTTTGAAAATGTTATTATGAGTTACTCAGACATTATTTTAATTGGGACTGTTTATAGTCCCAATTGAAGTTCTTAAATTATACTTACAAAAAATTTAGGTCTTATAATATGACTATTCTTTCTCTGGGATCGTTTTTGAAAATACATTTTGCCATTTTGTTTTGGATATTTTGGTTCAGTCCCAATTTGTGGTACCTTGGGCAAGTGTCTTCTGCTATAGCTCTGAGATAACCAAAATTTTACATATTTCAAATAAGAATGGTTATAAACACAGTCACTTAGATATGTATCTGATTTTATCATTTATTTACTTCTAACCACTTAAACATGTATGATAATAGAATCTAAATGTGTAAACAATTTTGCCTAAATTTATCTTTGTATAAATGTTATAAAATTTGTAATTTATCACCAAAAATGTAGAATGATTCATAATAGCATTTATTATATTATACATTTCCTTGTAATTTTATCAAATATACACTATTTTTATTTTTAGTGTTGATGATCTTCTCAAAGCTGGTATCACAAAAGCCAGTCAAATAGTTGTAGTGAAAAGAGAAATGACTCAGTCAGTATCTGAAACAACACTTATGGATACAGGCACCATTCTTGCTGCTCAACAAATATTCAAGTGAGAAATTATAAACTATTTCAGTAGGAAAAAAAAAAAAACTTGTAAATTGTTGTTGTTTATCCTGAGTTTAGCCTAGTTTAAGCAGATCTGTGAAAATGGCTTTCAAACAATACCATCTTATTTCTCTATTATTGTGTTTCTAAAACAACATTATCATTTATGTTACTGGATAGCATTTATCACCAGCAATGTGTAATTTGTTACAAGTTGAGTGACTATTGTTAGATAATTATAAAATGATAAAAACGTTTTATGGTATAATGTTAAGTTAAACAGGTAAACAGACAGTTTTTCATGCTGCACTGTAAGGTCAGGATGAAGTCCATTGTCAAAATGGGGGAAGCTAGGTGTTATTAGCTAAACTGTGAAACTCTAACAAATTGGCTAGACCTTAGCAAACCTTTATAATCAGAGATAATTGTACACCCATTTTTTTTTTTTTTTTTTGAGACAAAGTTCAATTGAATTCTGGAAGCTTTGACTGCCTGTTTAGTTTATGCACTTTATGCTTTGTGTTAGGCATTTATGGAATTATTTTATGCTGCAAGAATTCGCCAGAACTTTTTGCTTGTCAATTTTAAAATAATTTCTGTGACACATCTGGGTCCAATGTTTGAAATCCAAGGTTTGAAATTTAAGGTTTGAAAACTGAATTTGTGAAGCCAGATTTTATGAATAGAAATTTTCGGAATCCATATTTTTTGAAAACCAAATTTATGAGGCCAATTTTGGTGAAACTAAATTTGTGAATCCAGAGTTACGAATCCAAGTTTGTGAAATCAAGCTGGTGAAGCCAGGTTTCTGAGTCTGAATTTCTAAATTATATATATTTTACCTTTGTAAATATTTTGACTGCATGTTTAGTGTAGCATTAATCTATTTTGTTTGTATATATTTGTTTTGTATGTAGGCTGTTTGTGTATGCTGACACTTAATTGTTAATAATATTTTTTTTTAAATCTTCATGGAGTGTTGTTGTTTTGGGTTCACCCCATCATTGTTTGTTGTGTAAATTCGGGTTATGACCACCAGATTGTAACACTATATAAAGACTCCCACATTTATTTATACTGAAGATTTTGTTTTGTATCACGGTCCACAGTTTCATTCCATATTAAGATAGACAGAAAGTAATTGCTTTATTTTTATTGACAAAAATCTTTGTTTCTTCTTTTTACCCACTTCAAAATACTTGGAAGTTCTTAGCATGATGTGTATATTTTTTTCATTTCTCAAAATCAAAAAAGTGCCAAGTCTAAAATGAATTCAAATCATTCTAAATCAAGTAGATTGTAAGTCAAGCTTTAGGTTCAACTAAATTTATAAAAGTGAAAATGTCAGTATTTGAATTTCCATCTAAGAACTCTTACAATAATTAAGGTACAAATAAATTCCAATAAAAAATATCATTTAAAAAAATCAAATGTGCTTTGAGTATGTTTTTTGCCAAGAGTTTTTAATAACTTTAGATTTACTTAGCTTTTAATATCTAAAAGAAAAACTTTATTCAGTGTCATAGATATTTAAAACAATGTAAATTCAATTTTATCATTGATTTCTAGCATTTTCAGCTTGAATATTTTAATAGTTGATAGAATTATTTCTTTCTACTGATAAAAATTTTCATCTCCCCATTCCTTTTGCTTTTACTTCTTCTTTTACCATGTAACAAACTAGTAATTGTCTCTCAATAAATTGAAATGATTAATACATTGCAATCTTTCATAGAACAACAATACATAAAAACCATTTGTATTGTTGTTCCAAGATTCCCACCTTCTCTACTACAAACAGTACAATACTGCAGATCATCCAATATAGTATTTTTCACATTATAACATGCTTTACACATATCATACCTATTGACTACCAACAAAACTGAAGAAAATTATTAAAACATAGACAACTTGTGTCCTTTGAAGATCACTTATGCCTAATCTACTTCATCTCCTTTAGTAAAGCAGTTACATATCTAATTAGCTATAAACATCTATACACATCAACACCAGCCAGCAAACTGTTTCAACATTAATTATCAATGACACATTCAAGAAACACTTGTCTACAAAAGAAATAAGTATGAAGCCAATTGTCTTACTATGCCTCTTCTGAATTGATCATTAACATAATTGCTACACAACTCTAATAATATACCTACTAATCAAAGCAGAAGTTCCAATTGCTCATCAGCACTTCATATAACACTCCACTTCAGGATAGAATATTTAGTGTAACCAGACATATTTGAATGGATAGTTTAATTCTATATAGTCTGTTAATCTAGAGTACAGCAATTATTATTTTTTTAAAATTAATGTTCAGCACATGTCATAATGATTTTTCTAAATTGCTCTTCAGGTATACCTTTTATACTCCCAATATCTTCTTCCTCTTTTATGAGTTACATCAATGGATTTTTATCTGTAGATTTCTAGAGTCTCAAGTCCATTAATTTATAAACTCTATAAGTGCTTAAGATTAACTTAAGATTAATATTTCTATTAACTGGGTATAGCCTCAAGAATTTCTAACTTCCTTTCTTATATAGCCAGCTATAACTTATTGCTGAACCATTTCATCTAAAACAATTGGCTTTAACATTCTTAATTTTCAGGTTGTTTCCAAGTGCTAAAATATTAACTGAATTGGATCAAGCATCAAATATGAGATTCATGAACTTTAGAGTTCTTGATAATTATTCAATGCAAATTGCGAAATTAGAAAAAGTAAGTTTTGACTTTTCAATGATATTAGTATTGTAAGGATTGGTGTCTCTTCATGTGTCGTTTATATGGTTTTTATCTATATAATTCTTGGTTGTTTTTCTATTATTACATTTCACATATCAATTTTAAGGATATAGAAGATGAAGAAACCATTATTTTTTATTAGACATTAGATAAACCAAAATGTCAGGAGAATACAAGTGAATATGTACATTAATTTTTTATACAACTTTAAGCAAAATGATTTATACATGAAACATTTGTTTAAATAGGATAAAATTCAAAAGTCAAGGAATACTGACATAGTTTAAAGATGTTGTATACTGTTATCATTAATAATGAAATAAGCTCTTTATTATTGGCACAAAAGCCTCTGAGGAATTTTTTTACTGTCCTACCATTATTGGCAACATATTCTACTTATTTAGAGGGATCTAATTTCAACATCAAACAGCAGTATATTCTGACAACTTACTAAATATATTTTGTTTTGTTTACATGTGTCTCTTTATCTGCCTGATTTTCTCAATATATTATTTTTATGTATGCACATATCAGTCTGTTTGCCTGTCTGCCTATTTATCTGTGACCGGTGCAAAGTCCCAACAAGGCCAAGGGTACTGTGGTGGTGAAACAAAGAGGTAGACCATGCTATAACAACAAAGAGACAGGCTTGGAAGGACTGGGAAAATAGTGGTAGTGGAGAATATCAGATAGGGAAGCTAGTTGACAATTTTACAGAAAGTAGGAGATATGCCAATGTTCTACAATATGAGGATCAGAGGTGTGAGGTGTTCCAGATTGCAAAGCAATGTATCAGTGGGAAAAGAGAATTTGCAGATGAGAAATGTGTGTGAATGGATAATGACATGCTTGCACTTAGAGATTTTGAGAAGAAAGAGACATGGAAGTGCCACTATGAAAGGTTGCTAAGTGTGGAGAATGCATAGGAAAAAGAGATGACATTAGCCCTGTTTATATTCAGTCTTCTTCCCACCATCATCTTTATCTCTTAGTTATCACAATGCCTATTTATAAAGGATTGCCTCAAATTTGTTTGTACCCAATACACTATATCCTCACTCTTTCTGTACCATGTTATCATGCTTTTCTAGAGTGTGAAAATTGCAGTGCAGCATTATTCACAATTGACATTTATCACTTCCTTGCTTTTGTACATCTGTTACTATCCATCACTCTCTTTCTCCCCTTCTATTATGCTTACCCCAGTCACTCTGTTCCTCTCACCATACTCTTGTTTCTTTCCCCCATCCTCCTTCCTTCTTCTGTCATCAGTCTCTCTTCTATTTACCTACATAGTCATGATGCCGGGAGTGAATGGACACTCTATAGGGTGAAGTTACCTTGTTCCTTACAGAAGCAAAGTAACCTCATTAGTGCTGGCTCCATGATAAAATACACCCAACACACTCTGTCAAGTGATTGGTGACAGAAAGGGCATAGAGCTATAGACACTAAGTCAAAAATGAAACATATGAATGAGCCATCAGCTGGTGAATGGTAAAGCAAAGGCTATGACCAATCAGCTGATCAGTTGATTAATTGAACAATTGAGCAAGTAATGCTTAACCAATTTACTTATAACAACATAAAGTTAAATAAAAGTAGTTCATATTATCTGTTTCGACACATGATCTGACATCAAGAATTTTGCAAAAGCAAAAACAAAATATCAATTATATTTTATGATAAATCAATTATCTTTTCATATTTGTAACACTTATTTTATTTTCGATGATAGAAAATTGCAAGTCAAGTATCTTCCAACTTGTGTCACATGTTCCGGCTTCCCTTCGCTGCTGGCCGTGTTTTTAGTGCTAGTATGCTTGACACTCTTTTATATCAGGTAAGTAAATGATTGAATTTATTTAATCTTTCATTTCATTTTAATTTTAGAGGTATTGGTTCAGAATAATGCTCAGTTTTTCATCAGCACTTTAAATTGCAGAAATCAAACTTGTATTTTTTCTTTAGGCAGTCATATACACTAATCATCCTTCTGTATTTTTCTTATCCAACATCTAGTAACTCATTCTTTATGGTGATATGAGCACTACCTTATTTCATTTCTGCCTATTTCTGAATAAGATTAACCATTCTGCTTATTACCTAACACCAGACTGCAAGCAACTAACAAGGTTTCAACCCAAATTAGCATGAATTTTCATCTCTAAGTACCAATTTACAATACAAGTGACTTTTTCTGGTTAATTTTTACTCCTAACATGCATGCAGTTAACTTCTGAGGTCATTAATAGCATAATGAAGCTCAGTAGGTTAGCAGGATCCAAAGTAGGTGACATTGCCACAATATGATTGCTAAACTTGTTTTCTCCTCTCTTTGATGTATATTTCAGTAACTCTTTTACACTAAAATTAATCTATCCTTTTTTTCTGCATTTATATTCTCATCACTCATCTTCAGGTTATATCCTTGTGAGATACTTTAGCATTCATCTCCATATTTTTGGAATATATTGTCTGTACCAGTAATTATCTGTATTTTATCTGATAATATTACTTCGCTTTTTTAAATATTTTTCTCATCTTAAAAATATCAGACTCAGCTGATAAAATGATGGCTGTAGGTTCAATTCATAGCCTATCTCAGGAATATCACTTTAATATGTTTTACACAATGAAGATGAAAAAAATATAGTTCAAGAAAGAGACCTGGAATTAAAATATACTTAAACATATATGAAACATAATTTAATCAAGTTTATTATATATTTTTATTTTCTAAATTTGAATGGGCATCCAGCTGTAAAATTCATGCCAAAATTAACCTTACCTGTGCTTGTGCCACGTAAAAAGCACTGCATCCACCCCGCAGAGTGGCTGGTGTTAATAAGGGCATCCAGCCATAAAAAACTGTTATGTCTCAAGCTACTGTTATCTAGCACCTTCGGATGATCTCTACTCAACCGCTACTCAACGGCTACTCAACTGTCACTCGACACTCTACCACGGTCAGACTACCTCTATTTATATGTCTTGGGCGATCCTACTTCTTTGCTTGGGGTTGTCGACACAACAAAACCCCTGCCAAAACAGTCAGTAGCATAGGGTAGTTTTTGTACCTGGCCAACTCCTATGAACCATCCTACCCATGCATGCATGGAAGATGGATGTTAAACAACGGTGATGATGTCAATGAATATACCATAGAATATTTAATATAGTAATCTGTAAGACATATGGATTGCTATATTAAATTTCATGTTTTTGTACTTCTAGTAATTCTTTATTTCTATGCATAAACTAAAATTTAGTATGATAAAAACATCGATAAATTTTTCTTTTCTCCTTTTACTTCCCAAAAATATAATGCAAAACAAACAAATAAAAAATGAGAAAGCATTATGATTAGCACATTCATAGATCGTATTTTTTCTGTTCATTTAAATGTTATTAAAAACTAATTTTTTCTTTGGTTTATTTCAGACGTTTGAGAAAGGATATCTTATTGCATTTATTCGTCTTTTCTTGGGAATTGATTCCTCAGAAAATTCTGGACATCTTTCAAGTGTAAGGAAATTATTTTTCAAATAAAGTGCACCCATTACCTTGGTGAGAGAGAATTACTCAAATGACATGAATTATGAAACAAAATAACCCAGGAGATGTGCTAAATGCCATATATAAGTTCCTATTTTTATTATAGAAACAAAAATTTAATTGTTAGCAACTCTAAATGAGAAGAAGGGATAATTATTCTTTTATTCTTTTACCTGTTTCAGCCATTTGGCTGTGGCCATGCTGGAGCACCACCTTAAAGGGTTTTAGTCAAAGAAATCAACCCCAGGACTTATTCTTTGTAAGCCTAGTACTTATTCTACTGGTCTCTTTTGCTGAACCATTAAGCTATGGGGACATAAACACAACAGCATCAGTTGACATGGGGACAAACACAGACACACACACATAAATATATGCATATATATAAACGACGGCCTTATTTCAGATTCTGTCTACTGAATCCACTCACAAAGCTTTGATTGGCCCAAGGCTATAGTAGAAGTTACTTGCCCAAGGTGCCATACAGCGGGACTGAACCCAGAACCATGTGGTTGAGAAGCAAGCTTCTTACCACACAGCCATGCCTGCACCTATTAGATATTTAAAAATAACTTCCCTAAGTTTAACTGTGAAATTATTCATAATTTCTTGAAATTATCTCCCCCTTTTCTCAATCATGCTGACTAACAGTCACTGCTAGGTTTTATTTTCCATTTTCATCTACAAAAAAGATTTTACTAAATTAAGAATCTAAAATGTACAGCACTTTATGCACCATCCTTACTTCTGTTTGTTATATAAATTTAAGTTTGTGAGTATATCAAGTGAAGAGTGTGTGAATGAGTGGCAGAGAATCAGGTACATCATGTACATTTTCAGAGTAACATCCTATATCTATTTTAAATCTTAAAATCTTTGTTACTTTAGACCTTAGCTATGATATTTTACAATCTATAAAAAAGAAGTTATACTTTTTTTTAGCAAAGGATCATATTTTTTATTATTTAATAACATAAGTTGTTGATCTTGCAATAGCATAGCAGGTAGACTTTATTTTTAAAGGTAAATTGTGAGAAATACTATTGTGTAAGCAAGAAGTGGACTATATGAGGAATTTGATAGATATGTGATGCTATATATATATATATATATATATATATATATATATATATATGTTTTTTTTTTAATTCAACAATTGATTTTCCATCCCCTATCATTAAGATATATGTATATGTGTATATGAATAGGAATAACACCTGTTTTTCTAAACAGCCTCAGGTAAGTAAAATAGGGATTTTGTGCAAGAAAATTCATGATGATGATTTGGAAAATAACAGTAGCTCTGTTGTAGCTGTCATTACCTTTACTGCCCTTGTAACTATGATGATGAATTATAATGCATGTTAAGTAAATGTTTTACCAGATATAACATATTTCACTAGGTATAACATCTCTATGCTATCTGGGAGCAGTTTGTGACAGCTTGCACATGTTTAATCCCATTGGTTATCCATTGCTTTGATTTGTCTGCAAATTTTGTTCAGGATTGTAATAGAGACAAGCGATGTAATTTTATTTAGTGCCAAGATTAAATTTTTTAAGATTTAATGCAAAGTTGACAGCAACTGATGTTGAAGTATCATTGAGTGGATGTCTTGATTCAAAGGTAATAATTTGTTTAAGATAATTTATTAATGGTGTTCTAGTTAACTACTTTTGTATCAAGACATTTACAAGTAACTGAGCATAATTTTCATAAGCAGTATAAGGTGAAGCAAATTACGACCATATCTTGATGATTTTTGAATATTTTGTTTAGTAAGTAATCACTGGAAGTGTTATCTTGCTGAACTGGCTGGTGTTTGCTTAGTGGCTAAGAGCCTAAAGATCAAATAATGACTGGTAATAATCCAAGTAAAACCTGTGGACCATAAAAAGAATAATGTTTTATGAAGGTGTCTAATTAATCTTTAAAAATTCAATTTATTAAATGCCACATGTTGCTTGAAAGAGGTTGACATGCCGATGTGATGTGTAGTATTTTAGTCTCTATAGAGGGACTTGGTAGAAAATGATATTGTACATGTATAGAGGAGAACTTTTTTCAGAGTGGTGTGGATAACTTTATATTCTTTTTATTTTTTGTGTGGATGATAAGTGTGTTTTAAGCAAAGATTTAGACTGTTGTGTGGTTAGACTTTTATGATAAAGGAAATTTTATAGTTATGAATAAAAATTTTTGTTGTTAGTACTAATAATTTTGGTGATAATTAACATAGTTTTTACTTTCAGATTCAAGTTCGGAGAAGTACTTTGAATAAAATGACAACTTATGGAGAATTGTATAAGCATTTATGTGAAACAGTTGGAGAAATACCAATTGCTTTATATAGATCAGAACCTATAAATCCTGTAATGCAACAGTCTTTTAAGATTAAAGAAGTAAGCAAATATAAGAGGTTATATATAAAGGTACATCAAGTAATTATTAGATGTGAGATTAAAAACAACAAAAATTTAACTGTAAAACTTGTAACTCCTTATTTAAGAGATTTAAAATTTTTCCTGTTTTAGTTTAATTAAACTCTAATTTAAAGGGTGCCTTTATAGTTATAAAAATTTTGTAATCTATATGCAAGATAAATTTTTAAAATTCTAATATTCTTCCCTAAATTTAAACCAATAAACTACGAATCATGTACCTTTTGAAAGCTTTGTAAGAGATGTATACTCATGATTATATAACTACTAATTTAAAAACTTGACATTTCACCCTTACTCACTACCCCCCCCCCCCCCCCCCATCCTTGAATACTATCAAGAAAGGAATTTTTTTCCTTAAATTAAATCTTGAAACAATAGCTTCTGTGAAATTATTGTTTCTTGCTTAGTCATGAAGCTTGATATTTGTTTAGTGAGAAAGAGTAAACTGTGATCATTATACATTTCTCAAGAATGTTTATATAAATGGTTTTGTGATTAGAATTAAATCACAGACTCAGAAAACTTAAAGAATATCTATGGAGTTAATCCTTAGTTACCTCAGATAATGCTCTTTGAGTAATATATTTTCATTTTGAAGAATAGAATGTAATATCAATTTTAGTATTAGACTAAATAACAAAAAATTTGAAGAAGTAAACTTCAGCACAAATAATGAAATTAACTCTTTTAAAGGAAATTGATTTTTCTCACACTCATTTTAAATAGATTACAAATTATTTTTGCATTTTACATGTTGTAATCATTGCTAAAACATCTCAAAAATCTATGTTTGTAGCTTGTTACCATGGATTCAGTATCATTCATTGAAGAACATATTTTCTAAAAAAACAAATTAATTTCGAATACTTTTCTTTCTCATGATATTAAATTCTTGGGGTAATAAGTATTAAGATAATTATCTCCAATTTTGATATAAATGATTTTTTTATTTAAAATATAAAAACATGAATGTTACTAAAATGACCATTTCAACTTCCAGAAGTGGGATTTTATAATTTTACAAAATAATATGAAATTGTATAAAATTTTCAGAAAATGTATCAGAAATACATTTACATGTTAAAAGCAGAACACCTTTCAACCACTTCTGATTTACCATATATTTTTAAGGCAGTTGTTTATTGAGGTTTCTTTCCTATGATATCATCATTTCTACTCTCCCCAAGCATAATACAGAGGTATATGCATAATTCTGAATCTGACTATCTAAAAGGGAAATTTTATTTTATTAAACATCACAGATTCGCGCATATATCTGTAAAAAGTGTTTGAATGGCCAATAAAAAGTATATATGTTATTTACAGCGATAGAGAGACAGAGGATTCATAAGTTCCTTTGAAAGAATTCCTTCTAGACTGAAATTTATTAAACCACTTGGAAATAATAGCTTGAATAAAGGTGGCTTCATTCAAGGGACATGTTGTCGAGATTAGAGTATTTGATGTTGCTATTTTAAAATCCTATTGATCATGTAATATAGGAGTAAGCTAATATCTTGCTATGCTATATTGTAAGATTTTAGATGATTATGGACAAGTATTGGCTAAAGACTAGCATAATATTTCTTTTAGAATTAGTCCAAAAGTCTTGTTCACCTAATCTAATTAGTGATAGTACAAGGGTCAGCTGAAAAGTTCGTAGGCTTACCAAGATACTTTTATGGAATGTGACCAAATGAAGTTTATTTTTCAACATAGTCCCCCTTGCGGTCAACACATTTCTTCCACTGGTATTCCAGTGCTTGGATCCCATTGGTGAAGAAGCTTTCATCCTGTTGGTCAAAAAAATTCATCAGCAGCAGACATAACATCATCATCATCACTGCAACACTGGTTCCTAGCCAAATGTTTTCTCATGTTGGGGAACAGATGATAATCAGATGGGAGTAAAATCAGAAGAATAGGGAGAGTGATAAACCTGTTCAAAGTCAGTCATGCACAGTAGCCATTGACGCCAAGGTGTTGTGTGCGGGAGTATCGTCCTAATGAAACAAAATCCCTTTTGTCAATTTTCTTGGGTGTATTGTCTTGATAGCCTTTTGTAACTCCCTCAGCAAGTTGGTATAGTACTCTCCATTGATGGTGTGACCCTTTTGAAGATAGTCAATAAAGACAATGCCTTTTACATCCCAAAAAACTGAGGCATCACCTTCTCTGCAGATGAAATGACCATGGCCTTCTTTAGAGCAGGTGAGGAGATCTGTTTCCACTGCAAGGATTGTCTCTTTGTCTCTGGCTCAAAGTGATGAAGCCAACACTCATCCTGGGTAAGAAAATGCTCAAGGAAACCAGCTGGATCTCCCTCAAACACTGTCAGATTTTCTTGTGATGTGATTGGCCTGGTGTGCTTTTGATCAGGTGTCAGATGTGGCACTCACTGAGCAGAAAGCTTTGTCATGCCAAGTTCATTGTGCAGAATATTGTCTTCTGATTTTTTTGTACTAGTCTTACGTGGAAACACTCTTTCCATTGAATTTCTTCCATGTCATGCCTTAATCTTAATATCCTGTCACACTCTTCCAGCAGTTTCTGCAATGTCGAATCCTGATTCATTTCTAGTTTTGCTGGAATTTTTATTTGGATTTCTGCATCCCTTCTATCTATCAATCCTTGTGCAAAAATCAAACACTTGAAAGAATCTGGAGTTAGCATATCTAGTCTAAATCACTCACATTCTTTGTTGACTCTGCCTCTGTAAATAGTGAAGTCTTCATCTTCACTCTTTTCTATGTTTAAACATTTCCATCTAGTATTAAACAGGGAGCTCTTTTCACTAAACATTTTGCACAAAATATCAACTGTGTCGGTGAAATTTATGTTGGACTCTTTTTTTTGGCAGTATGAAGTCCCTTTACTTCTCATGCTCTGCTGGCTCTAGTTTTCTTAAAACTAGATGCGTTTTCATTTCGTCTGTCCAATACTGGCATCTGTTTTCAAAAATTTCTTGAAATCTTTGAAAGTAAGCCTCAAAGGTTAAACCTTCTTTGGGGTCATATTTGAATTTGCATATGGAATTTGCTACATAGTCAGGTGAAAATGTATTCTCTGGATTGGTTATCAACTTCATTATGTGTAACATTTGCTGCTGCAATCCTTGTTATTGTTCTTGTTGTTCCTTGAGTTGTTGTTATTACTGTTTTTGTAACTTAACTATCCCAGCTAACAAGTCTTCCATATTTTATGATTTTTGTTAATTTGCACAACAAAAGTTTTGTTTCTTTTTTGTAAAGATACTTAATTTTCCACATGAATTAGTTTAAACTCTTCATGTGAATGTTTTTTTCTTCTCTGCATAAATTTCTTTTTCCTCATCGCCACTGTTGTAAAGCAATCTTTTACCACTGTTGTATCTGTCTTTTGACAACAGTTGTCACTCTGACAGATATTGTTATATTCCAAAGTCGCCAATAGAATGGTTCCAGTTGTAACAGTGTTATTATCCTCAAACGGCTGGATTGTTATAATGTCCATTCAGTATCACAGTATAATTACTATATCAGCACAGACATGACTCTCAACACAGTCTACACATACTGTCGACCTTCTAGACCGTCTCCTGTTGATCGGCTACTGGTCTATTTATAATGGCTGCCTACTACCACTTTTTACCGGAAGGGGTCTACAGTTTCACTATGCAACAAATTCCAAAGTTAATTATTATATATTATATGTAAACCACTTTTCTTCATCAAGTAACATGTTGATTTTATTTTATCAAGGGAGAAGTAATGAACAATTCATTGAAAATCAAAAATTCATTTTCTGAACAAGACATGACCAAACCAAATTTAAGCAAAAGAAGGCAATCTTGGAGGATAACTACCAATGATAAACCTGATATTGCTAGTATTGTGACTGCAAGAATGGGTTGTTTGGATATGAAAACAACAGATTATAGTAAGTCCTTTCATGTTGTAATCATTGTAAATGATTAATTAAATTTTGGTCTCTGGTGTAACTGGTAAAAAGGGAACTGGTTGTTGTTGGAGTTGTTGGTCATCATTGATCTATGATCAAGCAAACATTTCAGCTATGATCCCAAATTTTTAGGATTATTAAAGCTACATTGTCTAACGAATCCTTGCCTTTTTATGTTTAAAGAATTTGTTGTTAAATATCTATGGGTCTGAGAAAGTGACAAAAGCAACAGTCCTGGTTTTTCTTGTTATGTTTTGTTTTGTGTAGTTTAAATCTGTTTTTGGATGCTTTCTAAGATTTCTATGTGCATAAATATTTTGCTAGAGATCACTTACTTTTCCAGTGTTTGGTTTCTATTTTACACACATATATCACTTTTGTATTTCTTCCATGTGTGATATTTAACTGCTTGATGCTACATTCAAAGTTACTCAGTTTGTGTTAAGTAAAGATTTACTTCAGCAAACATGCCACATATTGTGGAGTTGTAAAAATATTCAAATGATTAAAATGATTTAATATTTTTGAAACTGTATTTGCAGATCAATTTAACAAAGAGAAAAACATTCGGTCATTTATAATATTGAATCCTTCAGTTAACTGTCGATTGAAAAATGGAGATCTTATGTAAGTATTACAAAATTACCAAGACTTAAGCAAAATGATTGTTTAAATTACATATAACATAATCCCTCATGTGGTAAACATAATCCCTCATTTGGTTTAACACTACTACCTGGTACTTTGGGTTTCTTTAATGGAGTCTACTTTGTTGCAAGCATTTGAACTCAGTCTCTGTATTAAAGATATCTCTCCCCATCCCTCCCTCTCACTAGTCTCAGAAACTTTGTGAAGGATCATGGACACTGTCCGCCCTACTAAACAATAAAATAAAAGGTTGCAATAAGAAACCAACCAGTTAACACAAATTTGGAATGAATTAATGGGCTGAAATATTAGTTTATCTTTTCTTTTATCATTTACTTCTTTCGGTCGTTGGCTTGAGTCTGTGTTGGAGCAATATCAGGCTTTTAGTCAAACTAATCAATCTCAGTATTTAGTTTTTAAGTCTGGTACTTATTTTATCAGTCTCCTTTGTGACACCATTAAGCTACAGGGATGTAAAGAAACTAACACCGCCAGTTGTCAAGCAGTGGTAGGACACAAATACAAACGTAAAGATGCACACACATAGATGTATTTATTTCTCTGTCTAACCATGTGGTCATAGGTTCATTCTCTCTTTAGCCCTGGGAAGACCAAAGCCTTGCAAAAGAATTTAATACACAAGCTGGAAGAAGCCTATTATATATGTATATGTAATTGTATGTTTGTGTTCCCTAGTCTTGACATTACATGATAGTTGTAAATGAGTATTATTGTCATACAAGTAATGTTTTTCATTCCAGTCTTCAGTGAAAAACATTCCTGGCCATAAGGAAATATAACCTTACTTGGAAACAGGTGAGGGTTGGTGACAGGAAGGGCATCCACCCACTGAAAATCTGCCTCAACAAATTCCATCTGACCCATCCAATCATGGAAAAGTGGGCATTAAACGATGATGTTGGTTTATATAATGTGTGTATGCCATCAGCATTTTCAATATCTTTGTTTTAATATCCACTTTTTCACACTCACATGTATCAGATGGAATTTATTGAGACAGATTTTCTATGGTCAAATGCACTGATGCACATGCACATATCTATTTATCTTGCTGTCTGTCTGCATGCATACATACATGCATACAATGGGATTTCAGTTTCTGTTTACCAAATTCATTTATGAAACTTTGGTTGGCCCAGAGCTATAGTAGAAGACACTTGCCCAAGGTGCTATACTGTGGGATTGAACTCTGAAACATGTGGTTGGGAAGCAAACTTCTTATCACACAGCCATGCCTTGTGTGTGTGTGTGTGTGGGAGGGTGTATCAAACAAAAGTACCTTTGTTGAGCTAATTCCCTTTATGTCATGATGCAGACTTTGTCATTCATTAGAGAGAGATCGATAAAATAAGTACTAATTTAAGTTCTGGGATAGGTATAATTAATTAAAACACTCAAAGGCAGTGTTGCAACATAACTGCAGACTAATGACTGAAACAAGTAAAAAAATTTTTTCTCATCAATATTTGGCTCTACCTGTTCCTAACAAGCTTTATCATTATATTATTTTATCATGTCATTGCCTGATACATTTGGGTTCCCATTCACAAATGGAAACTACAATTTCCAGTTAAGTAAATGAAGGAATCTCTTTGTTGCCACAGAACCTGTTAGAAACAGTTGTAAAATTCTCTCAAATAATATCTTAAAGAAGGAAGGACACAGATAATATAGTCCTTAGAAAATGGAAGGATACATTAAATAACATAGTTCTTAAGAAAGGAACACATTAGATAATATAGCTCTGCCAGAAAGGAGATCACATTAGATAATGTAGACCTTGATACATGGTGTCCGATTAAAATATTGGATGGTCATATTTGAAACATCTGTAATCATAAGACTTCAAGGTAAGTACTTGATTTGAGTAGAGTGTTATTCATATCACCTCAAGAGTAAATCATTGTTAATAAAAAGAACTGAATGTAGCCTTATACAAAGTTCTACTGAACTAAAACAACTGAATATAATCAATTCTTTTTATCCTTTACCACTAATTTTTTAACAACTGAAATGTTAATTGATGTGATGCCATCAAGGTTTCTTTTTCTTTTGCTTGTTCTAAACTATATTTTACCATGAGTATCAATCTTCACAATATTTTTATAAGACAATGGCGGTGAGCTGACAGAAATGTTAGCATGCCATGCAAAATGCTTAGCAGTATTTTGTCTGTCTTTATATTCTGAGTTCAAATTCCACCAAGGTCGACTTTGCCTTTCATCCTTTCCGGGGGGGGGGGGGCAATAAATGAAGTACCAGTTGCATACTGGGGTCAGTCTAATCGACTGGCACCCCTCCCCCAAAGTTTCGAGCCTTGTGCCTAGAGTAGAAAAGAATGTTTATGTAAGACATTTCGGTTTCTAAACTGAGCTTTCTTTCAGGTTATCTATTGAGATATATTGGTAGTTAGAACTGGATTTGAAAATAATACAGTTTTTACCTCTAAATATATGTTTATTTCAAAATATACATGTAAGAAATACCTAATTATAGATATTGGCATATATAGAGAATTTCTCTCTTAGTATACATCAAGGAAGAGTTCTCCTGTATTTTCTAATCAGAAGTCATTACATTGCATCAAAGCCATATCTTCAAGAAAATATATCATTACACCAATTCAAACACTTTAAATATCCTTGCCACTGTCACCAACACCAACACCACCACCACACCACCACCAACACACCACTACCTTCACTGCTGCCATCTACCACCATTCTTTGTCTTTACTTCTAACAAAAATGTTCAGATAACTAATATCTTATAATATCATCCATCAATAGAGACAGTATTCCCTTAGGCATCATCCACATATTGCTACTGATAATTTGATTGCATAAATAAGAAAAGTGATCAACAGCCTCCATAAATCATCCAGCTTTATCAGTTGGGGAGACAATAATCTGATGCTCAACTAGCCATATGAATCAGATTTGATAATTCCGTGACATATATTAAGCTTAGATTATAACATTGCTATTCATACATATGTACATGCAGCAGACAATTTACCAAACATATATGTGTAATTAGGTAAATGTGTGTATATTTGTAAATTAATGTATTTCAGCAACATGTCATAATATTGAAAATGCAACTTTATATTCAGTTAACAAGTTTAATATTTTTTTGAGATTAGAAAAAGAATTTCATACATTATGTCTTGTTATATAGGATGTTCATAAAACCAAACTAAATGCAAAAACAATGGATTTGAGGTGAAACATTTTGCTAATTAACTAGTGAAGGAGGTTTGTTATTATGGTAAGAAAAGAAATAATTGTTAATTTTGAGACTAGTGGTTGTATTTTTAATTCAATGAAATACACCACAATCTTTGATTGTAACTGTTTGGATATAAAGAAAGTTTCCATATGTTTCAGAGAGGATTATTATTAGTATAAGCATTATTCAATACAACCTACATTTTGCTCTGTGACTGTTCTCAAATGTCACTCACTATGTGATGAAAATTCTTAAGATATGTGTACCATAAATGTGAATTACCAAATCTCTTAATAGGGCTAATGTTACTGGTATGTTACTGTGGTAAACCTTAGCTTTTAGATGCACTCTCTTTGTTTTTTGAGCTGAGGTTTTTTGTGTTTCTTTTTAATTTTGTTAATCTTATCATTATTGACAAATGTAAAGGTGCTTTGCTAACCCCATGTTGTGACTTGTACAGTCATAGAACTGTGCTAGTAAAATTATTTGAAGTGTTATAGCAATGTGCAACTTCACTGTGTGCATGCTTGCTCAGAACTATGAGATTTTAATTGAAAGTACTTAAAATAAAACCTAACTTATATATCAACTGTTATGATGAAACTGTGATAAATCTGAAGATTTATCAATATTTCTCTCTTCATAATCACAAATCTCCTTCATGAGTTAATAATTAAAATGTTTCATCTTTGAATTTATTGTATTTCCATTTAATTTGTCTTGTGTTTCAAAACTTGCATGTCTTTACAGACACTTTTTATGTTAGAAACATCTTTACCAAATGGCAGTTTCACTCCTTATGTTTTCAAGTTCAAATTTTTTTCAACACTATTGGGTCAGGAATGAAGTTATTCATCCTAGTTTAATAATAATGTGACCTTTTTCATTTCAGCATAAAAAATTATGTGCTGACAGAAATGATAGTTTTACCAGCTTGGTCTACATGTGCAATTTAAATTGCATGAGAATTTATAAGCTACATCTTACTTTTGCATGAGCATTCATGTCATTGTTTGTATAT
Organism: Octopus bimaculoides; assembly: GCF_046866305.1. Taxonomy (NCBI): domain Eukaryota; kingdom Metazoa; phylum Mollusca; class Cephalopoda; order Octopoda; family Octopodidae; genus Octopus; species Octopus bimaculoides. The sequence continues at coordinate 45,729,371 of NC_142930.1, read as the reverse complement.
CATGAAATTGTTTCAGTTTATCATATTCCTTGAATTCATTGATACATTTATTCTTTAATAAAAATGAATTAAAATTAAACATTAGATTATGGCCAGTTTGTATTTGATGTAAGAAATAATATAAATATTGAAAGCTTTCAATAAGTTACTGTGCCATGCATACCTGTGTACATCTGATGCTGACCACCATGCAAATGCATCTTGACATTAAATTGGTGGATAAGCATAAACATGGTTTAAATCAGTACTGCATCTGCCACCTTAGTTTGTGTGTTAGTAAGCACAAACTGGTATGTTAGTAAGCATACATTGGTGTGTTAATAAACATTTATCAGTGTGTTTTATGTGAGTCTATTTTATATGCTTAGCATGTGTGTGTGACATTTAATATGCTGGTGGATAAATTCCTTATTCACTTGAATTATTAGAATGAAAGATGCAAAAGAGTCATTAAATTGTAATTTGATCCACCCCACCTCCTACAAATCAGTAAAGCAACTGGACTTGAATGTCTATACTTGCACACACATGTACTAAAGCATACCTACACATGAAAAGATCATAAAATGAATAGAATAAATAAATAAATAAACATTTAACCACCCAAAACGTGCACAGGATTCACACTGCACATACATGGATGTGCATGTGCACACCACACACACACACACTCACACACACATGCATTCACACACTCATATCATTTTGTTCTCTTTTACACAGCTTTTCACTAATATCCTTATAAATATTGAATCTGTAAACTAGGAGACAGCCGAACCTGGAGTAAAGAGAGTATGTCATTGAGATCTTGAAAGGCAACAAAAAATATTCAAATAGACCTAGCTGATTGACTGACTGACCAGATAATTAATTATGCAATTGATTAATTAATTGGTTAAATGCTTAACTAGTTGACTAGTTCGATGTGTAGAATTTATTAGGACCAGCCTGAGATGGTGGCTGCTGTCAATTGGTGTCCGATATCGACAAACAAACACCATCTTGAAGGAGATCCAGGCAACAGTTGACAGGGCCAACCATTGGATATGGCTGAAAAGGTATGATGAAACCTGGCTGAGAGGTGATGATCCCAAAATGAACTTGAGGTTGAATATTAGTCGGTCAAAACAGTAGGTAAGTCTCATGTTAGTGAGTGGGGCCGATGCATTGTAAAGCTTGCCAATAGGAAGGCCCTCCAAACGCCTTCCTTTTGACAAGCTATTGACAGTACATCAGCCCCTGATGACTCCTGAAACCTGGCATTCAGTATATGGAGTTTTTGACTGACTGTACTTGCACTAGCAACCTGTTTACAAGTCTCTAAGAAGTGAAATAGAGCCAGTGTGTATGTTTGTTAATAAGGATAATGACCCTCTCAAATGCAATGAAATAGTTGAAATATTTTTCCTGATATATATTATCTAATTATAATGGCTATAAAATAGAAGTGAAACTACATTTATCCAGTTTTCAACTAAATAATGGTAAGAATATATATGAACACTTTTGAAGCATTGTAAAATCTGAAAACTTCAGTATTGACTTACACTTTGTTAACTTTTCTAATGACAAAAATATAACCAGTGACATTGCTATAATTGTTATTAAGTTTTCACTTGTATATTTCTATTATGTAAGAAATTTAAGTTATTTATTAGTTTCCCTTTTTTTCAGATGATATTTCACTTAATTGAAATATCAGTTAGCTAATATTCCATATTCTAAAAGTAGAATATTAGAAAATGAAAATTATATCTAATGGAAATTATACGAAATATTTTTGAAAGCAAATTAGATATTAAATGGGACTTATATTTCTTTTTAATTCTAGCTATGTTATCCAACCTGCAGAAAGACAAGCTACTCCAGTGGGCATGAAAAAGAGGAATCCTTTATCAACTGATAGAGGGATTGAATCCATTAGATTATAATATCATTAATATTGCACTGCTACCACAGCCTCAATTTCATCTCATTTATTTTATTTTCAAATATTACTTAAAAAAAGATTTGTCATAATAATTCTAAAAGATAGCAATCTTTTTTGAATATAAGTTCCAAAAACTAAACAATAAGTACATTGATTAATATTACTGATAAATACTGCTGATACAATTTTCCTAAATATAAATTTGGAATGCATGATCAAACTTTGTGTGCATGTGTTATCATATATGCTTCTTGTTGTTATTGTTTGTTGCAGCAATACAGCAAAAGTGCAAGTAATTTCTTTTTTTTTTTCTGTAAATATGTATAAACTTCAGAAGCACCTTTGTTTTGAATTGTAGTTAATGTTAAGGAAAAAAAATTATTATTTTTATGAATTATAATGATACTTTTAAAAAGTACTTTTAAAAATACATAGAATATCAATATGGCATTATTAAGAATATTTCTATAAAATGATGCATCCTTTAGTTCATGAAATTAAAAGAAGTACTGTATTTTTTTACTTCTTTTTTTTTTTTTGTAAATGAAGGTATATTACTCTGCATGTGGAGCTGAAAATAAGTACAACTTCCACTCAGCAGTTAGCAGTAGAACATCCATCTGTAAAAATATTTTTCTTTCAACAAATTGATACTTAACAATTTCCAATCATCATCCCAGCGATGAAGAAGAAATAAGTTCAAAACATTTCCTTTTGTAATGCTGGCAAAATTATCTTTGTCTGAAGCAAGCTTTACTTCATAATTAGATAGATATGAAGTTAAAACTATATTAAAGAATCAAGAACATGAAAAACAAAGTATATTCTGACATGAAGTAAAAAATATTAACTGATGAGGAATATTATTTTCACTGACAAGAACAGAATACAACTTGCAAGAAGCAGAAAACACTGAAAGTTACTAAATTCCCAAATAACTAAGTAAACACAGAAAAATTGTACTGGTAATGGTATAGAGCAGTGGTTCTCATCCATTGTTTGCCCATGGATCCTTTCAATTCCTATTTTACTCTCCTGGACACTCATAACCATTCCATTTAAAAAAAAAACCCTACTATATTTTTATAATTAAGTATTATTAGGAATTTTATATAAAGTTGTTAAAATATTTTGCCTGTTGTTGTAATTTAACCAATATATTGCACTTAAATTTTAACAACAAAATCTTATGTGGACCCTCCACCAAGGGTCGTATGGGCACCAGTTGAGAATCACTGATCTAGAGTAATATATATGCTGACAAATAGTGCAAAGCAAACTGAGTATGGAGTTGTCTCCCATACATTCTGATTAACAGTGACTCCTATTAAATGTATTTTACTACATAAATATCAAATATATTTCACTACATACCGGAATATATTCCGTCTTTGTTGTTTTTTCTAGCTTTTTTTTTTAATGTAGTTAAAATTTTGAAAACTAAGAAATATATTATACAATATCTTTACTGGAATATAGTTAATATTAATATTTCTCAACTCTAAAAGACCACCAGCAAACACGATTGTTATTGGAAAAGAGAAATTTGTTTATTATAGCAGCCAAATTATTGGATTTTCCATTTCATATTATTTTGTTTCTTTATGTTTTTTTATGTATAAAATATTAATAAGTTTTTTCTTTTCTATTTCCCAAATATTTATTCAAGAAAATATCCATAAACAAATGAAAAAATTATATGCCTTATGTGTATAGAATTATAATTTTAAAAATATTTTATACCTGAATGTATGTATATTGAAACATTTGGCTAGTGTATGATAATACTGATTAAAATTGTCATTAGTATATTCTCCTAATTATATTCTTATTATTTTTAAGGTAGTATATTTGGTAGCAATATAAAAATAGTTGCCTTATAGTTCTAGTTCACTACCATATTGTTTCACTTATTTACAATGAAGTCAAGCACAGTCAATTTATCCTTTGGGATTTTAACCAAAAATAATTTCTTAGACCCTGTGCACTTTACAAAATGCCATGTTTCAATTATCTATGATCTGAGTTCAAATATATAGTTGACAAAGTAAACAAATGGGTCACACAACAAAAATACATCTAACTACAAGAAAATAAATATTCTAAGCATTGCTTAGAAAGAGTTTTATTAAAAACAAAATAAAGCATTATTATAAATGTATTTGCAATGACACAAACCATATATAATGAGTGTTCTAAATACTCCTTCATTGACATCCCTATTTCCTCATCAAAAGCACTGAAGCTAGTTCTATATTTTATGATTATCAACGAATTATTGATGAGGACTGCTTTAATAATGGTTTCAGAATGTATAATTCCAGGTATTTTTGGTACCTCTCCAAATATTTTGCTTATCATAAAGAAACCATCGTTTTTATTGCTGTCTTGTTTTAGAGAAAAGTTTTAGAAAGAAATAAAGAAATACATAAAACTTGATCTTTGTTTTCATTTTATTTCAATAAATTTATTGCATAAATGTACTAAGTTTGCATGTAACTTTACATTTATTAATGTAGGCAGAGAATTGGTAAACTTGTCAAAATGTCAGATCTAATGCCTTGTGGTATTAGGTCGTCAAGTATGAAATTTGTAGAAAAGAAAAAAAGTGTGCTAATGTTTTATAAATACAAGGAATAGTTTTATTCATCAAAGCATGCACCCATATTGTCAATACACTTTTGCCATTTCAGTGGTAGCTTGTCCAGCCCAGAACTGTAAAAGCCTGGCAATCTAAAGTCAAAAAAATCTTTGAAGGCCTGTTTTACAGCATTGTTGGAATTAATTTTTTTTCGGATCAAAAGTTATCTAAATTCTGAAAGAAGTGGTAGTCAGTGGGGGCAAGATCAGGTGAGTATGGTGGATGATGGACTGTATTTTCAGTTTGCTGTTTGTTGTAACAAGAAGATATGCTCCGGCTAGCTTAAGGAAGGTAGTGCACCAGAAGGTTGATATTTCAGCAAAATTTTATAATTACAAACTTTGTAACCATGTAAAATAAAATAAACATATATATATATATATATATATATATATATATATATATATATATATATATATCCGTGAGAGGGAGACGAAGAACAAGGGAATGAAAGTGTGTGAGAGAGAGAGAGAGTGAGTATATGTCAGATGGCACCAGAAAGTTTCTGGACCAGCCCTAAAAAATGTGTATCAGTACTCTAATAAATAGTGTGTGTAAAATATTATTTATATTGGGGAACCATTCCTTCAAAACAATCTCCTTGAGAATGTCAACAGTGATCCCAGCATGCCTTCCACACCTCAAAAGCACCTTAAAAGTTCTCATTCTGAAAGTTGTTCAGTTAATTTCATTTATATAAAGAAAAATTCCTTTCCATTTACCAACACTGAAGTACCAAATTGCTTTTAACATAGCAAACTTTTCTCTTGATGAACGAATAGCAGCAGTGACAAAAGCTTATGAAAGATCTATTCCTGGACCATCTGGCACCGTTTCTATGATGCTACTAGATGTTGAAGGAAAAGTATTCTGGTTCATCATTACCAAAAGATTAACTACATATTTATATGCTGAGTATATTGACAAAAATGTCTATAAAGGAGGTGTCCTAGAATACTCAAGATGTCTTGGGTATACATCAGTAACCAACTAGATCATTAAAGAAGCAAAAGGCAACAAAAACGTGCTCTCAGTGATTTGGTTGTATCTTGCCAAAGAGTATACCTGGGTGTCCCACCAGCTGATTCAAAATCCATCGAACTACTACAAACATCAACATCAATTGTCAAGTTCGTAATGTCAAAGATGGATTCACTAAAGAGGATTTACACTGTAGAAATTTCACTAACATGATAAAATCTTGAGAAAGGCGTTACGGGCTGATGCGCAATGTCTGTAGTCCTGTTAATGGCTGCCATGAACGCACTACTAAAGATAAGAGTAATACAGTTTAGAGGACCAAAGACTGATTGCAATATAATACATCCATTCTGCAAAACCCTCATGGACAATATAATGCAAAGAGTATCCAGGAGTATAAGTTCACTGAAGAGGTTAGCTGCATAGTCATATATGAAATTCAGTGCAGGAAATTCGTTGAGTCAACGTAACAGAAAGAAAGCTGACAAATATCTTCAGTATTAATGGATCCGAGATTCTAACAAATCTGGTAAAAGGAATCATGTGCTTTGGGGTGAGTTATGACAACACCTAAAGGACAGCAGCACAACTCTACTGAGCTTCTGGTTCAGGGTAATTGACAATAGGCTTATATCCAAATTATTCATTTCTGTTGTATGACTTCACCATGACTTGTGTGGAAACAATGCAGTGATTGTACAGAATTTTCATCCCAAAATGGCTGGGTGTTACCCAAACTTTCACTTCAGCTAGCTCTTACAGCAAGACCTCTGTAATGGGAGGCAAGGTTCACGATATCGGATGCATATCACCTTCTCCCATTAAAATTGTTCTTTGTGTTGTTTCAGGCTCCAACAGGCGAGGAAAGAAGTCTTAAGTAAAAATGCAATTCACAACCAGTTTATTTACATCGTTACTCAGAATAGATGAAGTTACTCAGAATATATCAGGAGGCGATGAGTTGTCTGGTGCTAACATTGCACCAAGGAGTGCCAGGGTGCTACCGTAAAGGAGTTCAGCAGAGGAGAAACCTAAGTCTGCTTTAACAGCAGTGCAACAACCAAGAAGAAGGATAGGCAGGAATTCTGTCCAAGACTGTGGATCAAGAGTGGCACGTAGAGCGGCCTTCAGTTGCCTGTTAAGGCGTTCGACCATCCCGTTTGAGGCTGGGTGATAGCTGGTCGTATGAATGTGATGAACGCCTAGGATTCGTGATAATTCATAAAATAGGGAAGCCTCGAACTGGCGTCCACGATCAGTGGTTATTTTAGCTGAGACACCAAAGCGCGCAATCCAGTTAGAAACGAAAGCTCGAGCAACTGACTCAGCGGAAATGTCCACTATTGAAATGGCCTCTGACCAACGAGAGAAATGATCGACGCATGTCAATATGTAAGAGAAACCGCGACTGACAGGCCATGATCCCACCAGATCAATGTGGACATGGTGAAAGCGAGTCTCCAGAGGAGAAAAACTGTCCAAGAGGAGCGTGAATATGCCTGTGGATTTTAGAACGCTGGCATTTTACGCAAGAGCGTGCCCAATCGGTGATCATCCGGCGCATATGAGGCCAGAAAAACCGAGCCGTAATAAGCCTCACCGAGGCAGCGACGCCAGGATGTGATAGTGAATGCAAGGCATCAAAAATGGAGCGCTGGTGGTTCTCGGGTACAGATGGTCTGGGAGAACCAGTAGCTGTGTCACAAAGAATGGTGCTTTCAGCAGACGGAAGTGGAAGATAGGCAAACTTGCGACAGGACAACTTGGTAGAAGCTAAATCCAAAGTGTCCACAGCCGGCTGATCCTGTACAATGGCAGATAAATCGATTGCAGCAGGAGATGAAAGGGAGCACACAGGAAGACGAGAGAGTGCGTCAGCAGGCACGTTCCCTGTTCCAGGTGTAGTAACGCCGTGCGCATGCGTAGAATTAAACAACCAAGCGTTCCGGCTCAATTCATTCTCTTTCTTGCTGGCCAGCGATTGAGCATGGACGTGTTTTTGCTGTCTCTCACCATCTTTCGGACTTACATTCGACAGCTCGCTTACACATACATAACAACGTCCCAACAACAGAAGCTGTAACAACAAGAACTAAAGATGTATATATTCCGTACCACCTATATAAAGTGTTGTTTAAGTTGATAGTCTGGAGTTCAGCGTTTCGTTATATTTCATAATTTTATATAGGAAAGTCAGGTATACATCTAATGATGTATAACCAACTTTCCTATACAGGTATGTGTCGAATGTCACTCGTGAACTGGGAAATGTAGTCTAGGTGGCGAAAAGCACGAGGCGATTTAGATGACAGAGCAAACGTAAGAGGCTTGTGATCAGTATAAATCATAAAATTTCGGCCCTCAAGTTGATATTGAAAATGACGAACTGACAGGTAGATCGCCAAGAGCTCGCGATCAAACGTACAGTACCGACGTTCAGCTGGCTTTAATTGACGAGAAAAAACGCCAAAGGTTTAGTCTGGTTGTTTATGGTGTACAGCAAAACTGCACCAACTGCAGAATCCGATGCCTCAACATTTAAAGAGAGAGGAGCATCGGGAACCGGATGTGCAAGCAAAGGAACAGAAGCTATTTCTTTCTTGATTGACTCAAAAGCAGATAACGCCTTGGCAGATAAAGTAATGAGAGAATTCTTTTTTGTATTTGCTTTCAATAGCTGAGTCAAGGGATGTAGCTTGTCTGCACAATCACGAATAAATTGTCTGTAGAAGTTGACGACTCCCAGAAAGTGGCGGAGTTGGCGTAATGAAGTGGGGGTGCGATGCGCTGAATTGCATCGACTTTGGAAGAGAGAGGTCTGATACCACTTGAGTCGATATAATGCCCCAGAAATTCCAAAGAGGACTGCCCAAAAACACACTTATCGGGGTTGATTCGCTGAAAGAGCTGATTTAAGTGTTGGAGGTGATTCTCAGGCGTGTCGCTTGCAATGAGTATGACATCAACGTAAGCGAACACAAAATCAAGTCCACGGACAACTTCATCGATAAATCTTTGGAACGTGCTCATAAAAAGGAACTCGAAGCTGCCAAAGGGAGTAGTGATGGCAATTTTTGGTACGTCCTCAGGATTGACTGGTATTTGATGGTAGGCACGAACGAGGTCGACCTTAGAAAAATAGTACAACCATGCAAATTAGAGGAGAAACATTGTGATTGTATGTGTGTGCTTGTACCAATAATTTTTTTTTTTGTCAGTTTAAAGAGTCGCTAGAAAATGGCGCGTGACTGGTAATATCCTTCTCCCACGTGGGGCAATTCAAATTGGCGGCAGACAAGAACGATGGCTGGAAGTCGAGTTGATTCTTCTGAAGTTCTGTAGCTCCTTTCGGCTGCCGGAGATCCTTTACACGTCCGGGGTCACCACTTTATAATGGGAGGCAAGGTTCACGATATCGGATGAATATCGCCTTCTCCCATTAAAATTGTTCTTTGTGTTGTTTCAAGCTCCAGAAGTCTTAAGTAAAAATGCAATTCACAACCAGTTTATTTACATCGTTACTCAGAATAGATGAAGTGTGGTGCTCTCAGTATACCATCTCAAGCTGTGTACGTTCGTTGTATCTCCGTTAACGTGGGCCCATTGCCTCTGGAGATACGACATGCAGACAGGACTAGCCTGGAGACTCAGCCAGCGAAGTGTGTTCAGCAAGCGCTTGTGGTGAAGAAGAGATAGAATCTGTTTTGTCGGGCCATTATATTCAGTTTGCCATCGCGAGCCTCGTTGTGACTTCGCGTATGGCAAATGGATGCAGGTGAGGTCTCGCTCCAGTCTCGGAGATGGCAATGGCTGCTGCGAGATCTCATCCAATATGGCACTGACTGCTTGTGCCGCTACACCTTCAAGTTCCCCTTGTATATTCCTAAGGTCAAACTTACACTGCTAATATCTGATGATGTCAGACACATCAATAAGACTATAAATGGCAGTAGGAAGTGGAAGCTCCAGGAAACTGAAATGTACTCAAACCATCAGGGGATCATAGGTGTAGTTTGATAAGGATGGCCAGGATTCAGTAATCCTAATGCCAAAAGTTGGAGCAATGCCAATGGAAGAAGAATGAGCGAACTCTTAGTGCAGAGGATACAAAAAGTAAAAATAGTAGGACTTGCTTGCTTGGAACAGTGGATGGAACCTGAGTGACCGCTGACCAGGAAGAAATCTTGGAGCACTGACCAGGGTAAGTTGTTCTACCTCCTATGTGCTGTGGATGACTTCTTAACTCCAAACCACCTTAAAATCAGGGCCAAAGAAGTGGACCCAGAGCCTGCAAACAATGTGGAGCAGCTCTTTGCACCATGAACCATATTTTGATTGGAACTGGTGGCAATAATACCATTCCAATCGGACATAGTTCTTCTACCTGGGCAAACAAAATCCATTTTGGTAGCATAACTTACAATTCACCTAAGAAGACAGACTTGACATCTCACAGCAATTGTGATGACACACAGCTGCATTCCTCATAGCAGCTGATTGTCACAACTTTTCAGAAAGTTCAGTACATCGTTTCTTGCAGAAGATGAACCCATTCTGTTGGCGAAGGCTTACTCGTCTCACCATCTCCACTCAGGTAAAGTGTAGTGACTCAAGAATGAAATTCTTGTGATCCTGAGATACTTCTTACTGAAGATACAGAAGAGTTTCCAACAAGCTTTGGTCACCATGAAGAGAAAGTGCTAACAATATCTTTAAGTAATTCCTGCAGTTTCTGTTTGGGAAGGAGCAATCTGATGTTTATTTGACACATTTACACACACGCATGTACATCTGTGTACGTTTATTGAAACTGAATGTTAATCTCACAATTCATGTTTCAGTTAATATTAACACAAAGCAATATAAGTATTTGGTGGTACATTATATTCATTGGTGTGGGTTTGGTTTCCTGTTTGTATCAGTTTACTGTTTTGATTTCACATCTTTTGATTAGTTTTTCATTTGTACCTTTTCATTGTTTATTTTTTCTATAGCCTGGTATTTGTCTGTATTTTCTGTTATTTTATTTTTATTGGTCTGTTTATTTGCAGAATATATATACTAATATAATTAAGGCAGTCTGTTTTTTGACCAAGTTTGTTTTGTTAAATAAGAATTGTTGTGTGCTTTATATTTAGAAACATTAATGCTCATGATAGAATGATTCTGTTACTGGGAATTTTGATTTGGTCAAAGACATTTTAAAAGCTTGGGTGCGTGTTTTTTGTTGGTGGTCATTTGTAGATTTTGTATTTTTTCTTTTATTCCTTCTCTTTGTTATTAAAGCTAATTAAAGTACATGCTGTTAAAACAATTAAGGATCTATCATTTATGGAAGGGATGAAAAGTGCATTATATTGCAATTAATATTTATGGTTGAGTGGCCATTGCTATTATGCTGGAGAATGTAGTGTTGCGTTCTGAAGTTGTTAAGCTAATTAGAGATATTTGTTTCTTAATTTCATTAGAGAATCTGGGAATGTACTTTTTAAATTAATCTGCCTGTCTTCCTGCCTGCCTGTCTGTCTGTCTGTCTGTCTGTCTGTCTGTATGTATGTATGTATGTATGTATGCATGCATACTTGTCTGTACGTATGTATGCATGCATACTTGTCTGTATGAATGTATATATGTATGAATGTATGCGTATATTCATATATGCATGTATACACACATACAAATACCTACCGATATGTATACAGCAACATGCATAGGTGGAGGAAAGTATTACATCCATGCAACGTAGACATGAGAATACACATTGCCTGACTGAAAACAAATTTATAAACAATTCTCACAGTAATTTCTGATTTAATAAAAGTACTAGTTTTGATATTCAGGATATATTCTTCTGAAGTGGTGAAATTTGGCAATAAGTGTGAAGTGGTTCCTAAAAGTTGTACACAGTATGGTGTAAAATATTATTTACATTTGACGGATATTTGTCCTCATCTTGTTTGTTGTTAACACAACGTTTCGGCTGATATACCCTCCAGTCTTCGTCAGGTGTCTTGGGAAATTTTGAATCTGGGTTCTCATTCCTAACGATGTTACTATTATTATATTATTATTATTATTATTATTAATAATCAGGTCGCTGCCGTGAATCGAACTCGGAATTTTGGGGTTAGTAGCCCGCGCTCTTAACCACTACGCCATATGCCCGTGGGCAATTATGGAGTGAATTTTAGGACATATAAATCTATTATTTTTCTATCCTTCCTCAATACCGGTTCCCATATGCTAGTCATATCTGCACTCGGTCTGCTTAGGAGGTTGTTGTGTCCTAGCATATGTGCTGCTTTTAGTTTTCGTATTTTCCAGTGTTGTTCCCTGTCTATTATTTTAACTTTATCCCACAGGGGGAGGTGGTCTCCATTTTGCCATACATGATCAGCTATACCCGATTTATCAATATCTCCTCGTGTCACAGCTTTGCGATGTTCTTCTACCCTTATTTTGAGGGGGTGACATGTTTCGCCTTTGTATAACCTACCACAGCTGCATGGGATGGAGTACACGCAGTTTTTGGTCATATTCTCTTCTGTTGGTGTAAAATAGTTGTGTAAAATAGTGGTGTAAAATGGTGTCAAATAGTTTAGGAATGTTTTCAATGGATGTGCACTGGAGAGAAATGTTTTCAGCAATTATAATTTTCTGTAATCAATAAATTGCAGTCCCAATAGTTAAATGAATTGAAACAAATCTTAAAGGAAAAGAAACACATTGTTATAAATAATTTCTTAAATGTTCAACCATGTGTTTCTTTCTAAGTCTGGTCTTCTTAGACATTCAAAATATACACAAATCAAACTAAGTT
>NC_142930.1:45656999-45714499 GCF_046866305.1 Octopus bimaculoides | reverse complement strand
TTTGTTCAAATCCCACCAGTGTTAACTTTGATTTTCAGCCCTTTAGAGCCAATACCAGTAATATACTGGTTTTTATTTGGTTAACTATTGTTTCTTCCCTATACAATAAGAATTTATTGAAGAAAAAAAAACAAAACAATAATTATTACACAAGCATGAAACCTGACATTTTTCTGAAAGGTAAAAATATGACATTCAGTAAATACATTAATTACACTGGTCAACAAAATTAAATGTATTATACTCATTATGAATGCAAACAACTTTTTTAGACTAATTTTTCATGTTGACTTCAAAATTTCACTCCATTTGTATGCAGCACATATCAGGTTTTTCAGGAGATACATGCAAATATTTACATATTTGTATATATGAAATCATTAAAGTAATGAACAAGGACACATTATTTTTAGAAAGTAAATGAGTTTATTGAGTTAAAAATCACCACTATCATTCTACAAAGAGTGAATACACAAAAAATGGGTCAGACAAAACAGACTAAGTTACAACAACAGAATTACAAACATTATGATTTGGAATTCCTGGGTGTTCCTGATCTGGTTGGGCATGGTAAAGTATCCATCAGTAGTCAGCCAGCATACTATCATTCCAGAAACCTTGGTACTATTTCTCCATAGCTCTAGTGTCCTGGTGAAATCTTTCACCGTGTTCATCAGACATTGTTCCAAGGTTATCTGCGAAGAAATCCAGATGGGAGTCCAAGAAATGAACTTTCAGGGACATGCGTCAACCCATTGCTGAATAACATTTCAGAAGATTCTTGATGCCATCCTTGTAGTCCGTTGCCTTCTTCTTGTCCAAGAAATTCTCACAGATTCATTTGAAAGAATTCCAGGCAGGCAGTTCCAGATTAAGAATATGGAGGAAAAAAAGAACACAAATTTCAATTTTTATGAAAAACTCCAAAATTGAACACCCACTTGCCACTCCATCTTGCTGTCTAAAAGCAAAAATGAACGGCTGTTTTGTCCGTTTCCGCATGCGTAGATTTATAGTGAAACAGCAAAAGGATCACGGCATGTGAAAACCTCACCATGAAACTCGATATGCTAAAAAATAACGGCTAGATGTCTGGAGAATTCTTGCGTTTGTGTGTGTGCGCGTGCAACAATTTCTACAGCTTATCCGAATGAACAGAGAAAGAAGTACACAGAAATATATTTTACATACCTGTCATATACGTCGGTTTTGTTTTTTCGCTTTAAAGATAAACGATTCTGATAGAAGTAATTAGCCTGCTGTCAATTCATTGGATTAATCCCAACAAAATACAAGTTTAGTTACTGGCTCAGCACCTATGTTTGTGTCCCAAAAACAATAAAAATTTTAACTTAACAAAAGTTTGATATAATAGGCGCAGGAGTGGCTGTGTGGTAAGAAGCTTACTTCCCAACCACATGATTCCGGGTTCATTCCCACTGTGTGGCATCTTGGGTAAGTGTCTTCCACTATATCCTCGGGCCAACCAAAGCATTGTGAGTGGATTTGGTAGACGGAAACTGAAAGAAACCCGTCGTATACCCAGATATGTATCTATATGTACATGTAGATGAAGGTATGTACATACATGTATATATATATATATGCATATACTGATATATTGTTTGTATCACATGACAGAACGCACGTGTTACCTTTACACAGTAAGTTTGGAACTATTTTTCTAACACAACTCTTTCTATCTCTATATCTATCTCCCCCTCTCATCCTTCCCTCTACTGTTCTTCGCCTCTCCCTGTCACTACTATCTCTCTCTCTCTCTCTCTCTATCTCTCGCTGCTCGTCCTTCGCCTCCCACCGTCACTACTACTATCTCTCTCCCTCTCTACCTCTCGTTGATCACTTTTATTCTACTTCCTCCCCTTCTCCTCCCTCTGCTACTCTTTCTCCCTACCCGGCGCTGGTCACGTGTGTCCGGCTGTTATTTCTTTTCGTTCTTGGACTCCTCAAGCTCGCACGTACTTCTTCGCCTCTCCAGTTCGTACTTCACAGCGTTCAATACATACACACTTCTCCACGTCTGGCTGTACAGCCTTTTTGTTTGTTTATTTTACCGTTTCGTTTTCCTGTCTTGTTTTCCGTCCGCCACTATCCTCCATGAAAAAAAATTTAATTTGTGTTCGTGGGAAGAGCCATTTTAACGATGCGTACTGCCCTAACTCTTCGAAACGCCGGTGTTTTAATGGTGGAAGCTGACGAAGGATATGTTCTCTATGTGGCCTGCTTGTTTGTTGTACCTTGTTTATCATTTTGTCCATGTTCTTTTGCAACGTCATGTACCCAGATATGTATCTATATGTACATTTTGAAAACGTGGCTTTTTGCATATTCGGAATCCCCGTCTCGAAAACAGGAATCCGGCGAAAAAATCCTGAAAGTTATGAAGGGATAAAACAGATCGTGGGAACTTTCCGATAGTCCTTTCCCCACCCCTTCGGAAAACCATTTCCCCACAATTTTCTTTATAATCGTTATCAATACTGCTCGAAAGGTGTTTCTGTAAAATTTCATTAAAAGATATCCATTTTCCTGAAAGTTATGATGGAAAAAAAAAGGATCGTGTGAATTTTTCGACAGTCCTCTCCCCACCCCTTCGGAAAAATTTTCCTCAGAAATTTCTCTATAATCGTAATTTGTGCCATTTGAACGGTATTTCTATAAAATTTCATCAATATATATCCATTTTCCTGAAAGTTATGCGGGGAAAATAAGATCTTTTGAATTTTCCGAAAGTAATCCCCACCCCACGTTCGTTTGCATAATTTTTTTTTTTCATATTCGTTTTCTACAGTTTTTTTACACCTAGCAGGCTTGGGTGTTCTTTTGTTTTGTTTTCGTTAACGAGTCTTAAACTTTATATTGACCTACATAACATTAGTTATTTTGTATTAGTAGTTTTCAGCGATAACCGTGCGGGTTATGTTGTAGTCACTCTGTCAATGATATTCACTATAGGAGTTGATACTTCGGCAAGGTGTAGTGGTTCTATCATCCATGAGTGAGGTACAGAGTCGAACGCCTTCTTATAGTCTAGCCATTTTGTTAAGAGAGTATGGCGATGTTGCTTGGCCTCCTTAAGAGCAGCTTTGTTGAGGAGAAGCCGAAAGGTTTTGGCTACATGGGTTTCTTTGTTCTTGGGGATAAGAGTAGTCCGTGCAACAGTCAGCCAATCTGGTATATCTAGCTCAGCTTCTATTGCTTTTTAAAGAGAGTCGTGAAGATTTCCCTGTAGAACGTGAAATTTTTGTACAAGTAGCCTACTATCAGGTCTCTTCCAAGTGATTTTCAATTCGGCAATTTCATAACCATCAATGTTTTACTGGTGATTTTATATATTTTGGGAGAGGCATTTACACAATACTCACTTCGTAGGTCGTTTAACCATGCATTGGAGTTGTGTTCTTTGTTTACATTTCAGGTTTCCCGTCAGAATGACTCCAGGTTTTCCTGGGGAGGAGATTTACTACTATAATGGTATTCGTATTGCGATATACAGCTTGTGGGCTTCGGGCAAACTTGTGCTTTATCGTTTTCGAAGCTTTTCACTTACCGATCGTAGATCGTGTCTGAGGGTGATCAGTTTGCTTGTGAGTGTTTTTCGGCGGCAATTCCCAAACAATTTGGAAAATCTATCATGCAGTCTTAGCTGGGGATTCGTGAGTTCTGTTTTAGCTTTGTATTTGATGATAGCGTCCAACTGTCTTATTTTTTTCTGAGTCTGCTGATGCTATTTTTGAGGGAGGTATCCATTTTGGCTCGGTATCATCCTTTGGATCGGTCTCTTTTACTTCCATCTGTTGGTGCACAATTACTGCAGCACAATGTAACAGGACATTTGTTGTCCAATAACTGCGAGCTTGAATTTGAGCTACTTGTTCTCTCTCAATTTCGTCGATCTTGTATAACATCAGATCGATGGGGAATTTTTCCAACTCGTTCTCTCATGCAGTGCTTTATGCTTGTAAGTAATGAAATTCTGCTTGAACTAACTTCGATGCAAGCGGTGATTTTAGTAGTTCATAATCATAACTCGCTTTTGTGGACTCGTAAGTGGTTGCCACATGTCCGTGTAGTGGTGGTGGTTTGTCAATGTTGTATTAGTTTTGGTCGCGTGGTCGTTCACAATCTTTTCGCGGAAAAAGTTTACCGTATTGTTAATATTTGCATTATTTGTACATTTTGACTAAGTAATTTTAGTTGGTAGAGTGGCCTATTTCTTATGTATGTTTGAATGTATATATGCATGTATTTATATCATTATACAGCTTTATTTCAAGATTTTTTGCCAATAGATAAAGAGCCAGTTTCTAACCTAGATCTGTAGCTCCTTCATCGGACTTTCATTTACATAAACAGGGTATTTTTGTATGTATGTATGGTTATGCGCAGATTTGTATGTTCTGTTTTATGTATGTATTCTCATGCATAAGGTTGTATGTCCATACTTAAATGATAAACTTCTGGAAAGTTTCATAGATTTTTACAGTTCCTTTAAAGGTTTATTACTTTACGTACATCAGGGCTTGAGTTGTCAGTTATTTCTGTTTATTTAATTAAAATTATTTAACACTCACTGCTAACATTATTTTGTTTCTCTTCTCCATCCGGAAATTCACTTCGCAGCGAAGTTCCTGTTTACAGTTCGTCTGTCATGAATCCTACCCTACATGACTCCCTCACCCGGCAGAACTGTTGACTGCCATTGGAACCGGAAAGCTGTTTTAATTGTCCTGCCTATGCGTGTGTTTACTTGGTTCTTTGATGGCAGTTCCTTGACAAGGGTTGGTGTGATCTGACTAGGGCGGCCCCTGTTTGGTGGTTGGGCTACCTGAACGGGGCTGTCAATATCGAGACGGGCCGGTTTCAACCTATCGATGGAGACTGTGTCGTCCGTCAATTAGGAGTTGGAATGATTTATCTACTGAATGTATGAATTGATATGGACCATCATACGGTGACTGGAAGGGTTTTGTCGAGTGTCACGTCGAACGAATACAAAGTTAGCCGTGCGGAGGTCGTTTGGTACGGATGATCTGGGTGTACAGTGTGTCGACATGGGAACAGGGCGGAACTGGCCCACGCTGTCTCTCAGTTAAGCGAGGTACCTTTTGACATCCGGGTCTGACTTCGTATTCGGAGGGAACTCTCCTGGCACTGTAAGACGGGCACCATACACCATTTCCGCGGAGGAAGTGTTGAGATTTTCTTTTGGGGCAGTGTGGATTCCCAGCATCACCAATGGGAGTTGGTCTGGCTTGTTGACAGGGGATGCAGTTCTTGGTCCAGTCCCCGATTTGCTTGGCCATACCGTGCCAGATAAATTTGCTTGACAGTAACCGCCGTGTGGCTTTAGTACTTGGGTGGGAAAGTCCGTGAATGACATCGAAAAATTTCTTGCGCCAGGCTGATGAAACGATCGGTCGTGGCTACCCAGTGGATACGTCACACATTAGGGTTGTGCCGTTAGAGCCAAAGTGTACATCCGGCAAAGAAAGTGATGTGATGGCAGTGCGGTAGGCCTTGATCTCGTCATCTGTCTGTTGGTTGCAGCTATAGCTTCGTAATCCAGGCTTTCCGTTATTGGTGCTACGTAGGTGTTAGAGCAGGTAGGAGAGTGCGAGAGAGTGCGTCGGCAACTAGGTTGCCCTTGCCGGCTATGTGTTGGATGTCTGTGGTGAACTCAGAAATGGCCGATAGTTGTCGTTGCTGATTGTGCAGACCAAGGCTCTGAGAACTTGCTCATAGGTAAGGTGAGTGGTTTGTGATCTGTGAAT
This sequence comes from Octopus bimaculoides, assembly GCF_046866305.1. Taxonomy (NCBI): domain Eukaryota; kingdom Metazoa; phylum Mollusca; class Cephalopoda; order Octopoda; family Octopodidae; genus Octopus; species Octopus bimaculoides. The sequence goes on along the minus strand of NC_142930.1, from coordinate 45,708,704 downwards.
ATTGTAAACATGCGGCCTTCAAGGAAATAGCGAAAGTAGAGGACACCTAGATAGACAGCCAGTAGTTCCCGTCGAAAGCATTGTGTTTCTGTTCAGGGGGATCATAGCTGTCGACTGAAGAAGGCGCCACTGACTGTTGATGTGTTGTTCCAAAACGCCCCCAATGGCTGTGTCGGATGCGTCAACTGTGAGTGCAGTTCAAGTTGATATATGAAGATGGGACAGCATGGTTGCTTGAGCCAGGGCTTGTTTTGTAGATTCGGAGGCTGAAGTCATTGTACTATCCCACTCCACCTGGCTTTTTGAACCCTCTTTTGATAGTGCCTTGCATAGGGGTTTCATCACTCTTGCTGCAGAAGGAATGAAGCGATGGTAAAAGTTTATCATGCCCACGAATTGGTGTAGAGCCTTGCTTGTGGTGGGGCGTGGAAAGGATAGGATAGCTTTCACTTTTTCTGGCAGGGGTGTAGTGCCGGCACTTGTGATTCGATGTCCCAAGAAGTCGATTTCTGTAACACCAAAAACGCACTTGACGGGGTTGATTACTAAACTATACTGTTCCAGCCTATCAAAAAGAGTCACTAGGTGCTTCTTATGTAGCTCCGCGTTTTGGCTAGCAATAAGGATATTACTAAGTATGCAAAAGACAAAATCGAGACCTCTGTACACGGTGTCCATCAAGCATTGGAAGGATTGCGTTGCGTTTTTCAGCCCAAAGGGTGTACGTAGGAATTCGTACAGACTGAAAGGAGTGATCACAGCGGTTTTAGGTATTTGGTGGTATCTTCGGATGAGGTCAACCTTCGAGAAAACGAGCACCCGGCTAGCTAGGCTGAGAAATCCTGTTTGGTGGAATGGGGTAGCGGTCAGATGTCGTATCTGCGTTGAGACGGCGGTAATCTCCGCAAGGTCGATAACCTCCGTTGGATTTGAGGGCCACATGCAGGGGTGACGATCAGGGACTGCTTGATCGGCGAACTATGCTCAATGCTTCCATATTGTCGAACTCGGCCTTTGTGATGCAAGTTAATCTGGTAATAGACGACGTGTGCGGCTGTGCACTGGGGGAGTGGTGGTGGAGATGTGGTGTGTCATCCAGTGGCGGGCTGTAGGTTTGAAGAATGTCGGAGTGGTGAGATTGGGGCGACTTGCAAGAAGATTCAAGAATTCGTTCTTGATCTGCGAGACGGTTGCTATGCGGGGGGGGGGATGTGCAGATGTTGCCAGAGACACGGAAGCGTATGTGTTGTTGTCGATGAGTCGTCTGCACCGCAAATCAACCAGTACCAAGTGCGTTCGAAGAAAGTCTGCACCGATAATGGGCTGATGGACGTCTGCGATAGTGAATGCCCATGTGTATTTTTGTGAGCCGATGTTGAGAGAAAGGGTGCGGGATCACGCTGACTTCTGCTCCTGTGTCGATTAGGAACCTGCGTCCAGAGCTCCGATCGCCGACACAGGGGAGCATTTGATCATGTCTGTCGGTCACCTGGGTCAATGGTGAAGGGGTCCCGAAGCTACATGATTGTTTGCACTTCGTAGCCTTTTTCTCGAACTTTGCGTTGGAGAAGCACAAATCATTTTGCTTAACCCTACCCTGTCTCAGGGCAGACCTAATGGCGTTGACCACGACACCACTGGATAAAAAATGTTTGTCAGCTGCCTTCGCTAATTGCCGCAGGTCCTTGGTGGCAGCTTGCGGAGAAAGATTTCCCTAAACAAAAAGGAAGGTGACTCACCGGTGGTGGTGGTGGTGGTGGTGGGGAACTAATGTCAACAGCTTGTCCATCAGTTTCGAAGGCTTAGAATCGCCTAATTCCTCCTCCTGTATCTTGGCTGCCGCTTCTCGTTTACTGCATCGGAATGTATCCACTAGCCTGTTTTTCAATATGGCGTATTTGTGCGTTGGTGAGGGTTGGGTTAAAATGTCCAGCACCCTCGATGCCGTATCTTCATCTAGTGCCGCTACAACGTAAAAATATTTCGTTTGGGCGGCCGTTACCTAGTTTATATTGATTTGGGCTTCCACCTGCGCGAACCATAGTTCAGCCCTCTTAGGCCAGAATTGTGGTAGCCTCTGTTGTTTTGTCGCTTGCCATGTTTGTCTCGATAGCGAGTGCTGTTGTTCTATCGTCAGGGATCACCAGTCATAGCTTTGTTAAGCTATACACAAACAAACTAGTGGAGACGAAAATGTATTTATCAAAGGTTTATTATTTTAAGTACATCAGGGCTTAGGTCGCCAGTTATTTCTGTTTATTTAATTCAGATTCATTTAACACTCACTGCTAAAATTATATTTTTTTCCATTCTCCATCCGAAAGTCCACTTCGCTGTCGACCAATTCCTTAGCTAGCCCGCAGCGAAGTTCCTGTCTACAGTTCGTCTGTCATGAATCCTTCCCTACAAGGGTGTATCTAATATATTATACCCATATCCCAAATCTGAGCCCTTGTGTCTGTATCAGGATCAATATTATCTGCTGACTAGGATCTTTTTTCACTTTCATCGGCAGATCGAGAAATTAATTTTTTCTAACTAAACACTTTCAAACTTCGAACACTGGTAGAATGTGTCATATAAAACATATTTTACTCTTAGCGTTGTTGAAACAAGTTTCTATTTACAAAGTTATTTCGTGTTAAAGTTGTCGTATTTCTGTAATTTCAACCAATCAATGACGTGTATTGACGTGTATCGTGACCAAATGTACATTCAGTAAAAGTCATATAATTTATGAGAGTAGTTTCTATTCCACTAACCATCTTATAACAGAACCACTTCAAATCGGCTATCATAAAAGTAATAGCAGCTTTTGGGGATTAAAATATTTCTAACCATTTAATAGTACCGTCTAGCAACCCCAACTTATTTCGGTTTTGTCTGTGAAGTGTGGGAGTGTGAAGGCATTTACTGGTTTAGCTATATATTATTAATAGGATGGAGACAGCTGCTTATTACAAAGATATCGAAATAACAAAGAATAAGATATTAAAAAAAAACTATCATCACTGAAGTGTTTATCAGCGAATTAGCCTGTATACAAAAGCAAAAGATTTTCTAGAGAATAATCGCTAAATTAATATTTCTCATATTTGATACAAATATTAAACCGGAAACCACTGAGCTTTCCAAGCAGTGGAGTAGTGGGTAATTTTGTGTGTGTGTGTGTGTGTATGTGTGTGTGTGTGTGTGTGTGTGTGTGTGTGTGTGTGTGTGTGTGAAGATATCTAAAACTTGCTAACTTCAGGTCACGCCACAAACTAGGAGTCTGTAAATGCATTTGTCTCTATGCAGACCATCAAGTGTTTCTGTTGTTTCTTTATTTGTATATATTTGTTTTACTATTTGCTAATACATGTTTTGATAGCTGTCACGCGACGACCCGCGTTAGAATAATATACATGTCAATTAGATTTATTAAATCATATCTTTGTGAATTGTGTATATATACGTTTTATATAAACATACCAAGATAAAAATCTCATTGCTTAAGTATAGTAATGAAAACTTGATTCATAACTGCACGCTCAAACATACAGACATACACATACACACACATACACATACATATATGTGTGTGTAAATATATAAATATGCATAGATAGATAGATAGATAGATAGATAGATAGATAGATAGATAGATAGATAGATAAAGAAAGAGAGAGAGAGAAAGAGAGAGAGATAAACACACACACACACACACATACACACACACACATACACACACACATACACACACACACATACACACACACACACACACACACACATGAACTGCAAACTTATGGGAAGTTATTTGCGAAAATGTGTATCGATAATTGTTCACAACCATGGTATGTATTTACCTAACTCCATTCGAAAGAACTCAGTTAGTTTGGTGAAAGAGCTCTGTAATGCCAAATCCAAACAATCGAAGTTACTGACAAAATGTTGTTAAAAAGTATACACCATCAACTGGATTTCATCATAAAGCAGTTACATATTAATAGAGAAATAAGATATCACGCATGCACGCACACACGCACGTACACACACACACACACACACACACACACACACACACACACACACACACACACACACACACACACACATTTCCTTTATTGAACCCTCAAATACTGATAGGGTTACAGAAGCACTGTTGTGACAAATGGCACGGGTCGAGCCACACAACTTGGAGGAGTCTATATCTCTCCTTGTTCTTGGTTTCTTTCAGATGGAAAAGAAGAATCGATCGCAATACTGGTACATAAGATTTTCAACACCGAAAGGCGAAGGTGACCGCTTTTCGATTTGAACTCAGAAAAGTGAGCCAGAATTTTTTTTCAACTGAGGACCACATATAAACACTTAGCCCTACCAAACTCCATTCCTTTACTACGTGAGAATGTTGTGACCAATTCATCAACAAAAAAGATGCTTGTGACATTAATGTTTTTATCTCCTGTGAATCCTATCATATAGCTTTTATATTTCCTTAACAGGGTTGACTGCTGGAAAGAAGATAAGCTTTCACCCTGGAATATTCCTGATAACCTAATTCTGTTAGTATCCATAGCGATAGCTTTGACTCTTATTGATAGTTTTGTGGACTGTGTTGTTGTTAGTTTCTAAATGCTATCGACTCTAGCAGCTGGAGGCTTAGTAAGATATAAAGACAGTTTATCCGTACAGTCAATACTGTTTCGTTTCCTTAAGGACAGCTTTGTTGGTGTGGGGTTATTCGGCACAAGTTCTTTTCCTCCAGCTTACTCTTCAGTTCTATTGCGTAGGTGGTAAGAAATGTAACTATTGATTTGGTAAGTGATATTGTACATCCGTTGCTTGGAACCAAGTGAGCCAGATTGCTTGAAGCCAGATTTAAGTAGTGGAAGAGTCTTGCAGATGTAGCTGTTTACGGGTCATATATATATATATATATATATATATATATATATATATATATATATATATATATACATATATATATATATATATATATATATATACACATATATATATATATATATATATATATATATATATATATATATATATATATGTATATATATACTGTATATATATGAACCGTAAACAGCTACGGCTGCAAAGCGCGTGGGCATACACACACATACACATATGAAGGATATGGTATTGAGTCTGAATCTTCTTGACGGTAAGGTAACCCGAGTCAATCGTGCGTGTGTGTTTGTATACATGCATGCATATATACACACATACAATTGTCTAAAAATCCATGAGTTAGAGAAAAAAAGAACAGACATTTATGAGTGGGTATCTTTTATATATATATAGATTGTATTAATATAATATATAATATAATCTATTGCCTAATTTGTCTCAACAAAAATTATGCAATGGTACAACACTAATTGTTTATAAACCTATTAGGAACTGCATTGAGGCAAATATTCTCACTGGTTGTGGTAAAGGTGACACCGTCTTCGCTTCTTGCATACCAGTTATACCATCTAATATCCCATTCCAATTTAAGCCGTTACACTTTCCTATCCCACTTTCTTTGCCATGAGCATTAATTAAACTCAAGGTCAAACACTAAAAGTTGCCGGATTGCAACTTGAAGAACAAACAGAAGTTCGTATATGAAATCCATATTTTTTCTACTACATGTTTTTCTCTTATATAATACAGGACGAGTAAGTCTAAATCTGTGGTCGTAATCTCACTCTGGTTCATATTCGAAACTGAATTTTTCAAATATCCTTGGGCGTACGGCCTATTCAAATGTTAAAAGAAATCGTGGCAAAGGAGTCTTCCACTTCACATGTGGCTTTCTTCTCACTGCCATCACACAATCATTTGGATTCTGTAAAGCTATTCTTCTATATGATATAGCTATTTTTCTAGCTTCATTGACGTTCAAACTGAATCTTTCGATTCTCCTTTGGCATAACGCCTGTTCAAACGTCAAAAGGAACAGTGACAAATGGATGTTCCACTTGACCTGTAGCCTTTTCAGTGCCATCGTAGTCACCTGGATTCCGTAAAACTATTCTTCTATATGATATACCCATTTTTCTAGCTTCTCGGCCCGAAAAACAGTAAAAGTTATGACCCGATCAACGACGCGTATTACTGCTAGTTATTAATAAAATACAATATTATATTCTCATATCCACCAATATAGTAATCGGTTTCATGCCAGGAGTTGAGAAAACCCCAGCGATCAACAGAAACGACTGAAAGGAATGGTATGACGTATGTTTTTTGCCACTGAAGGTCTGGAAAACAGCGAAATTTCTTAGATCAAAAACTCAGAGGGAAACTTATCTTTTTCTTTCCAAAAACTTTAAAACTTTGAAATTTCATAACTCTGAAGTTTTTGGAAAATAATGTTTTTGAGTCTTTTAGATATTTTGAGATTTTGTGAATTATTCTATAAAAACTATTTTTGAAGGTATTTTGAAGTTTGTGAAGCTTTTTAAAATTATTTTCTTTAAGCGATTTTTGAGATTTCTTTGAAAAGAATTTCCTTGTCTTGTTTTTAACTTCTTGTAACTTCTTTTAACTCCCCCTCAATTATTCAGTCACAGCATCTCATCCTCCTACTAAAGGTGTTACCTTGTCGTCTTACTATACTATCTTTTTCTTAGTTCACTGGAATTTTATCCCTTGGATTGGATGCAAGTACATCACCCCGTTATAGAAGGGGTCCATGGATTTTCGAATTCGCTGGAACGTGATTATGTGAGTTGTCCTTTTTTGTATTGCCTTCATGGTGTCTTTCGTGTCGTGGAGCATCCTGATGAGGGGAGTGTCTGGTTCCTTTAAAATATGAAATCCATGTCATATTAACTGACACGTCTCCGAAACGGCCCGTCGATGAAACTTTTGGATCCATTGAACATTGTCTCTAATTTTAGTATATCCGTTTAAGGCTTTAAAATGTCTTTCTACTTTCCACACACTTTGTGTTGTAACTTGAAATCTTTAGTCCTTATAACAAATCCTATGAACTTATAATTTACTATATCCTATTTCATATCGAGGTCTTCTATTTTAAAATGCCTATGTATTTATAAATGTTTTTATATATTTTTAAATATCTAAGTGTTTTTAAATATTCTATGTGCTTGTGTTGTGACCTCTAAATTTTGATTCCTCTATAGTATATCGTGTGAATTTATAATTCACTATGTTTTATATAATATCGACGTTTTTATATCTTATTATTTGTGTATTTTGTACTTATTTTACTTATATATGTTTTAAAATGCCTTTGTATTTATAAATGTTTTTAAATATTTTTAGATATTTGCGGGCTTATAAAAATATGAATTTGTCTATATGCTTGTATGTTATTAATACTTCTATTAAGTTGAGCTTTATGTTGCTTTATTGATATCGAAGTAAGTGTGCATATATATTGAATATTCTGCTGGATAATAGGTCATGTTCCTCTAGTTTTCGGCTCGTATTGCCTCCACTCAAATTATATATATATAAATATATATAAACCCCACACGTGTATACACATACATTTATATGCATGGATATAGATGCATATACACGTGTATATATGCGTGTATACACACACATCACATACACGCATACACACACACACACACACACACATATATATATATGCCCCACCCATATGTATATATGCACATTAATAGGGTCTAGTCTTTCTCATTCGCAAAATGAGCCCCCTTTAATTTTGCTCAGAATGCCTTCAATTTTGGTGTATCGATGCATCTCTGAATTTTGATTACGATCAACCAATTACTTTACCTCGTAAATTAAAGAATCTGATGTTATTTGGAATTAAAGTTGGGAAATTTGGGTAATTTTAGCTAATCAACAGAGAGCGAGGCATTAACAGCTTGTTACCATGACAACTGCACGTTGGGTTGTGTGTTCACCCGCACGTGTTGATTCTTCACACTTCGAGATTTACTTCCCCCGCGTGTTTTGTTTTAATAAAAATTATATTTATCAATTAGAATTTTATTAGAGATGCCTTTCGTCAGTTGTCTTAATATTTTACATATATTTCCTATACAGCAAGTTGTTTGCGATGTTTATACAGTTTCTTGGCATTATGAAGGTGAATGGTATATGTGAACTTAGTCCAGATAGTTTGACATTATTTTTTAATCCTTCATGCAAAATATATGACACAGGTATTTTTCTCTTTGGGACAAATTCTTTGTTGACCATTGTTATTCTTATCGTAGTTTACAAATCCAAACGCGAAAACGTTACTCAACTTTGAAGTTTTGGAGACAGACGCCCCCTTTTCACACACACACACACACATACACACACACGCGCGCGCACGCACATGCAACCTTAAAGTTGACACCGCTCCGCTAAACACAATTTTTTCGATTTTTAAACCTCTGCAACTTTTTCCTCCAATTTAGTTTTCTCCATAACGTCATACCTTCATAAAAATTAGACTGTAACAGTTTATTATTATATCCAATTTTCAGATTTTTTACTCTCTTTAAAAAATGCATATTTTGCGAATGAAAAAAAAACTAGATCCCATTTATATACATGGATACAGATACTTCTACAAGTATACCTTTTTATAGGCATACACCATCATTAGTAGAGTGGTGTCGTCTTCTAACTGTTTATGAATGTCACTTGTGATATCTATGTATTAGATTCATACGTGTGTGTGTGCTATGAGATCCTCTCCTCTGTAATCAGAATTCTGTAACTTGATCTAATTGTAAATAGAGATATTGTGCGCCCAGCGTTGTGGTTGTAAAATGTTTCTGTAATGTTGCGAGAACGTCTAGATAAAATCTAGTTCCATAAAGACAAATTTTAAGATTACCAATTATGTGTTGTTTATTTTGTATCATGTTTATTAATTTTATTTTCGTATGTGAAAGAATCATAAATGCATTTTGTGCGAAGTTTGCTGTTGTCATTGTTATTATTCCGAAATGTGTATTTTTGTCATGTTTCTGTAAACGATGTTATTTGATTGCGTTTTTGTCAGTATTTTCCAAAACATTTACATTTACATGGGGGTTTTAAGTTAGTTTCATGCTGGGATTTGCTTTTGTCGTATTTTGATGACGTCACCACGTGAAGAAAATATTTCTGTGATGAACTTATACAGTGCGACCGACATTAAAACTGTGACCATCCTTCTCTTCTGAGATGCATTCAGGATTACTTTATACAGTATATTTAACTGTTTTAAAGATGGTTGAGCAAAAATTGGAATAGAGTTGGCCACAAGTTTTGCAAGCCAGACTGTGTGGATGCTTCTTTGTTGGCCTGTACATAAAAGATACTATTTAATTTGTGAACAACTAGTAGCGTAACTGTATTAAACGTGGGTACAAACAAGATATTGGTAATATTTCCAGTTACTATTAGTAATTACTTCTTTCTATTATGAATTTCATCTTTTTTAGAACACTCATTAAAGCAGTTTGAATAAATTTAATTCCAAATGTTCTGATGTATTGTTAATAAATTTGTTGTGGGTGGTCGCTAAATCAGCATAGAAAACTCTTTTATGGAACGCAGAATTATTACAATAAGTAAGGAAACGATTCACAAAATAATCGCAGACAATTGTATGTATGGTCATTATGTAAAATACATTAAATATTATTGTTAAACGACTGGGATGATTATCTCCGTGCCTTTGCGTGATAAACTCATACAGAACACTGTTACAGGTGCTGAAGTGTCCTTCACAGCAGTCATTTGAATTTTGTTTTCCTTTTTTTTTTCTCAAAAGCTACATTTATTTTGCATGCATTTTTTATTTGCCTTTATTCAGTGATAGAGAACGAGCTAAGTTGTCCCAAAAGTAATCGATCTTATAACTATAAAATACCGATTAACGTGCTCTGGTAGAAGTTCCCTCTTCGCATTATTTCCTGCAGTGGTCAGGCTGGGCATCAATTTCTATAATCTAGGAGAATCTGCAACATTATAGAAGGTTACCATGCCTCTCTTAATCAACCTACGAAAAAAGAAAAAAAAATGTCTAACATCGTCATATTATATGAAATATTGGAATAGAATCTGAAGTCAACCAATCAGAAACACGACCATTAGAGAAAGCAATAACGATTTTGTTAATAATTACATCTATTGTCATTGCATTTAATAACACATTTCGATTCTTTGACTTTCTGATTGTCTTCAGACGCCTCTTAAGTATATATTCGAAGAAGAATAAAATATAATTAAAAAAATATATGAATTCTTTATAGCGAGTATTTATCTCATGAAAGATCGTGTACGGAAGAAACTTGGTTAAATTTACCTTTTGAGTTGAAATCCCACCGGAGTTGACCTTTCGTTTGATCCTCCCTGTTCTATATAAATCAGTACTTGGCAAGCATTATTATCTAATACATTCCTTTTCTGAAATATTTTTGATTATGTGCCAATGTTAGAAATCAATATTAATTTTCCAGAAAGGCTCCTCAAAAATGCTCAGTAGAAATTTAGTAATTTTCCTGAAGGTTACCTGCATAAAAAGCAGTTAAATTTTAATATACTACAATAATGTCGTTTGATTTTTTTTCATTCATCAATTCATATTGCTTTATTTTTTTCTTTAAATATTAATTTTGTAAGAATATTAATTTTTACGAAGCTCTATAAATAAAATGTCGTTCTTCTGTAACTAATGAATAAATTGAAAAGTGAATGTTGTTCTAGTGAAAAATCAGTATTTGATTTCCCCACTTCGATAAATATCAAGTAATGCTACTACGATGATAACAGAATTAAAAGGAAATATTTATTAGCTATTTTCTTTAAATGCTTTTCGTTTTTCTTAGAATCAATTAGTTAAAATTTAGTCGGTATGCAGTCGGCTAGAATGGTAACTTTTTTAACAGGATATTGCAGACTGAAACAGCATTTGTACGCTTCAGTTTTCTTTTTTTTTTATACACGACAATTTCTCATAGCGATTACTTTTGACGTGTCACAAAGGCGCTATATATGTAGAGATTAGAAGGTAGGAAAAGTAAAGAGGTAGAATATTTTCACTTAGACATGAGAACTCCCTACGAAATTGGTTTATCAGAAGTTTTAAAATTTTCCTACTGTGCTTGCAGCCTAATTTGTAATTGGTACAAACTTAAAGGCAATGCGATCGTAAAAGGCGTGCGAGAAGTAATCTTTCAGCAAATTGAGATGACAGTTAGGTTTCAGTATATTTTTGAAACCAATTCACTTCACCTTTGCTAGCTTAAAACCTTAGTAAAATTACTCAAGCGTTAAGATTCCAGAGCTAATGTCTTAAGGTGCAATCACTAGACAGTTGATAAAATAAGCATTGATATATGCTCATCATATGAAAATATTAGTCTTGTAAGCAGTCAGAAGAAATCACTCTTAAAATCGCAGGGGAATAAGTATCGCAGAGTGAAGTATTAAAACCCTCTGGGTTGATTTCGATTTCAGATCAAGTAATTTCGATTTACAAACGTCACTGGCGCTTTTGGTAACAACATAAATGTTACAGTATTTCATTTTACTTCGACAATAATGTTGCTTAAATCAAAAGAAAGCAAATAGGAAACCTTTCTAAGGATTAAAAAAAATAACCTACATACTTATATTACTTTATGATGCTTATAAAGAAAGCGGCGAGCTGGGAGAAACGTTAGCGCATCGGGCGAAATGCTTAGCGGTATTTTGTCTGCCGTTACGTTCTGAGTTCAAATTGCGCTAAGATCGACTTTGCCTTTCATCCTTTCGGGGTCGATTAAATAAGTACCAGTTACACACTGGGGTCGATATAATCGACTTAATCCATTTGTCTGTCCTTGTTTGTCCCCTCTGTGTGTAGTCCCTTGTGAGCAGTGAAGAAATAGATGCTTATAATTAAGAACGTTAGGTAAATAGAAGGGGAAAAATCGTATTTTAATGATGTATAAATTGAAAAGTTTGAAACTCAAAATGATGGTTGTTAATACCAGTGCACATTATTGCCGTCTTGTACTTGGATTAACGTCTGTTTTCATCTTAATTACGATCGTTATTTCTCCGATTTAGTATCGTCGCCGCTGTTTTCATCATCACCATTATCGTTGTTGTCTTCATCATCACAATGAGATTAATGAGACATCATCTGAAAATATTAGTCTTGTAAGCAGTCAGAAGAAATCACTCTTAAAATCGCAGGGGAATAAGTATCGCAGAGTGAAGTATTAAAACCCTCTGGGTTGATTTCGATTTCAGATCAAGTAATTTCGATTTACAAACGTCACTGGCGCTTTTGGTAACAACATAAATGTTACAGTATTTCATTTTACTTCGACAATAAAGTTGCTTAAATCAAAAGAAGGCAAATAGGAAACCTTTCTAAGGATTAAAAATAATAACCTACATACTTATATTACTTTATGATGTTTATAATGAAGGCAGCGAGCTGGGAGAAACGTTAGCGCATCGGGCGAAATGCTTAGCGGTATTTTGTTTGCCGTTACGTTCTGAGTTCAAATTGCGCTAAAGTCGTAGTGGGTGTAAAGTAAAGTAAAGTAAAGTAAAATAAAATATTTAGAAAAATAATAATTTATTAACAACAAAAATCTAATAAAATAAGTACGTAAAACGACATGTAAAAGTAGACAAAATTTAATTTGTTTGGATTACCATGTGAACAATATTAACAAACGATTTAACGATATAGACATTTTAAAATAGATTTTTATTAATTCAAATGCTTTCATTACTTTCAGGATTGTTGTTGCGTTTTTGAAACTTACCCCAAATGACTGGGGGGGGGGGGTTTGAGAAAAAGATGAGAAAAAAAAGAATACTCAAAATAAAAGTCACAAGTGGTGGTCATCTTTGCTGATACAAATTATTCAGTAAAGTCTGTAAATATGCCGCGGAAAAAGAGAATACTGACGCTAAGTTTGAGAGAGAAAAACGGGAGAGAAAGAGAGCGAGCAAGAGCAGCGCGCGCGTGTGAAAGAGAGAGCGGGAGAGGGAGGAAAGGAGAGAGAGCTTATGTGTATTTGAAAATATTTATGCAGTAATGATGAGAATATATATGTTAGGAGTGGGGGTAAGGAGGAAGGGAATAGCGATACTAAAACCGAATGTCAACAGTAGACCAGGAGCTAAAGCGGCGAGCTGGCAGAAACGTTAGCACGCCGGGCTAAGTGTTTAGCGGTATTTCGTCTGCCTGTTATTGAAAATTTATTGTTGGAGTGTGTTCGTAAAGTAAGTTTCTGTTAATTGTTTTATCGCTATACCACTTGTTGTGCCTACTGTTGGACTTATTGTTTAAAAATTCTATTATAGTTTTCTTTCGAAAGCTATCTGTGGTTTTCCCCTGTGGGGGAAAACATTAATTACTGGCAAGATGCCGAAAAGTGTGTCTTCGACGGGTGAAGATTCATCGACCGAGCGGGAAGCAAGGAAGATTGAAAGTTTAAATTTTGATAACACTTCTGATGTTTCGGAAAGTCAATTCCCTACATTACCAAAAGTTACGGGTACCAAAAGAAATATAGAAGCAAAGACCATTCAAAGTGAAGAAAGAAAAAGTTTTGCGTCCGCAGCTGGTAGTGGAACGCGACAGCTGTCAACTGACAAAAAAGAATTATTAAAATAAAAGGAAATGATAACAGTACGAGAGGGAGTGGTAAAAGTGAAAATACCAGAACAATTAACAGCAGAAAAAAGGAAAATTATTATTTTTAAGACATTCTACTTAAAAGCTCGAAGAATTGATTGACAAAATATGTGAGCAGAAAATTGAAAAATGTTTAAAACCCATCTGGCAGGACATTACTTACCTAGCCAGTGGGAAGAAGTTTGAAACCATCGTGGTGAGGTTCAAGAACACAAAAACGGCACAACAGCACTCTGTAAAATCATTAGAATCGGAAGACATGATATTAATCCCATAGGAATGAGAACATCTAAGGTTAGAATACCAAGAATTCCACCCGGAGTAAACCCTATGTGCTTGATGGCGGCAGTCCTGGCAAACAAGGAGGATAATATAAACCTCCTGCAGGCTACCGTCACAAAGAATACATACTGGACTGGACAAACGCTCAACCTGCTATTGCAAGCAGAGCAGAAAATTTTAGAACAGCTCCCAGAAATAGTAGAAGTAGGGGAGGAAGTTCTGAATATTTTTATTGTAAAGAAGGTGAAGAAGAATCGGACGGTGAGGAGGAAGAAAGAGAGAGAAAGTGAAGGAAAAATAAACAACAAAAGGAAAATGGAAGGCTCGAACCAGCAAAAGCAGAGCGAGCCGAGACTTAAAAAGACAGCCAAGAGAGACAGACCGAGGACAGCGGAGCGGGTGACAGACAGAGGAATAGTTGCACTACACAGCAAAAACGAGGACTTAATGCGTGAATTGGCAAGGGCAAACCCTGGTTATGATTATCCAGGGATCTCCGGAAGACATCGAAAATATAGTAGAAACCATCGCTATAGAAGACGTGATAATCAGGGTCATAATGGAGGGCAGGACCCCGCGTTGCTACAAGTGTGACCTAAAAGGCCACATTAGAGCGGACTGTCCTCCGAACAGACAGGACACTACAGTGTTTAAATGCAATGAAGACTTTGAATACTGGGAGAAAGCAATGGACACCAATCAAGTACCAAAGTATATAAACTATCTTGATCTCCGAGAGGTTTACAAAATTGACATTCTACAGCAAGGCGGAGTTGGAACGAATTTAGGTCGTATTAATAGAATAAATAAAGTCGCTCGGAGGTGGGGTCGGAAAGCTTCCATTCATCTTTTCATTTTCAATTTCATCTCACTTTTCTTTCGTTTTTTTGTCCCCCCCCCCACCACCACCACCATGTTTTGTGTTGTCCTTTCTATGTTTACACCTGGTGGGAAATAAAGAATAACTTTGGTTCCAGACCTTTTAAGGTCTAGCCACTGACCACACAAGACAGCCAATTCCAGCTATCTCTCTCTTCACCGTCAACATCGTCAACATCATCTCTCTACGTACACAGCACAACAAACTCGCCCAGGTTTCAACGCTTCAATTCACCGTTTGTGAGTTAGCTCCACGGAATAACAGTGAATATACAACCTGTGAGGATTCCTGTATCACGTGACCGGCTCAGCATCACAGCCACAACTTCAGGTACGATACGTACCGCAACCGTCTCCGCATTACAGCCACAACGTCTTGATGCAGCATCGCAACAGCCCAGGTACAGTTGATCACGAACTGGTATTCTAGTTCCTGTGTCCTTGAACATCAAACTTCTCATTATAGACTCTTTCCCTGTCTTCGTCTTCATTGCCATATAGGTACAACGCAACGTATACACCTATGCTCACACACACACAGATACATGTAAATATATCAATAAATCTTTCATAAGCATTCTACGCTGTTGTGTCTCTTTTCTCCCTGCACACATGTCGCGTTACATCTTCCATATATTGAAAGGACCGTGTGTTGTCCAACATCAACTCTCATTATCTCACATCACACATTACATTACCATTATTTCTAACTTGTGCATAAGGCCACACATTTTAGGAAAGGAAAATAATGCTGCAGCGTTTTAAAGTTATATTGATTCATAAGACCATGACGTTAATGCAAGGTTAACCCTGTACAAGTTCTAAAGAAATCTACTTTTTGGATATTTGTGCAGATTAACAACAAATTTTAATTACAAACTGAAGAATTGTTTTAGGTTTATCAGTCAAATATTTTCCTGCTTGATTAAAATCTTTTAAAATTAGTTCTCAATGGGTGGCAATATCTCCGGGGGTGTGAGGTTTAGCAAGGGGCGGAAAATTTTCCTTGTTCAAAGACATTAAGATGGTTTTAAACTTTTGAAACATATCCAACACCATGGTGAAGAAAGGGGAATTATACGCTTGCAAACCAAATTTTATTTCTTTATAAACAAAGTGCAAACAATTTCATTAATATTTTGGATTGAGGGCTGGTATTTATCAATTTGAGAACCGCTGTTCTAAACAATATATTGATATTTGATAGAACTTAACAAAATTAAATATTAATCCTCCGAAAACAATACAGATTACGAACTACTTTGCAACCGAAATTAGTAGAAAATATCGGGCAGAAAATAAATATGCTGGCTTATTATCTCTGCTAAATAATATTATTGATTACTTACAAGATCCTGTCCAAGAAAGACGGTTTGGATAATTATTTCCATCGAATTTGATATTTGATACTGTTTCGTTTTGTTTTCATTTGAAATAACTTTTGAAACTAAAACATATATCTACAGACAATGTAAGATTAGAGCTGATAAGATATTTTGTTGCTAATTTTGTTTTTACGCATGGGAATAGTTTTATAAATACAATGTCGTTATTTGTCCAAGTTATAAATTAACATAACAGTCGACCATAGTGTAATATAATGAGATATCATTATTTCTCTTTTGTTTTCAAAGAGTACTCCTAAAATATAAAGTATCATGAAATAAATTGTGATTAGGGAACATTTCTTTTGCAATCACAAGGATATATACAACTGTATTTTTCAGAACTAATGTAGTTTTACACCTCTCCTTGAAAAATGCTGTTTTTTTAAAAATAGTTTTTCGGATTCCTACGTTTTAGATGTTTTAGATGTTGGAGATTATCCCCCCCCCCACTCCCTCACAATTTAAAATCTTGAACTTTTTCCGAAATTTCTTTTTAAAACTACCTTTTCCAAATTTAAAATGTCCACTGCAACATTTCCTTCCTCCGAATTTCAAATTTTTAAAATTTCACCCCGCCTCTCCGACGGATCTTACGAACAGTCATCCCCCACTCAAAAAAAAAAACAAACAAACAAACATTTCCGATTTTTTTCATTTTCAGCAGGTTCTTATGTTTTCGATGACAGATTCCGAATATGTAAGAAACCACGTATTCAAAATTTTAAATTCAATAAGTATATAGTTATGTGTGTATATATATCTACATATAAAAACTGTCCTACGAACGGGAACGTGAAATTCTGAGTAACAGCTTTTGTCATATTTCTACTGCTTTTAAATAAAGTATATATATATATAAATAATACAAAATGGGACAAGGACGCAAAACATCCAGACAGGTGATACAAGAAAGGGACAACAAAACTCCAGATAGACGAGACAAAGAAAACAAGGACAGGTCATTCGGAGTTTTCTTTCCTCAGTCGAGATCCAGATTATCTTTGGTATCTCGGCTGGTTATTCTCGATATTGCTCCAACCTAGCCAACCCCAAGGAAAAACTAAGCTAAGAGCATTAGATTCCTTGGAAGAAAGCAGCGGATGTGTACAAAAACAAGGACGGAAAAAAACAAACAATGTTACACAAATACAATAAAAATAATAACAAGACATAACAACAGATGTCTACGACTAAGGACGAATCAAATTAAGCTGGCGTGTGTGGAAATAAAGCCTTACGGCAGGGATACAAGATTTCACAGGCACAGGGAGGAATATCGATGTTGCACGCACAACGGCCTGCCAAGAAAGAAAGATCAGCCTTGGCCGAACGCCGGTCACGTGAGAAGAGAGAGAGCGAGAGAGAGAGGTAGAGTCAGAGGGACAAAGGAATTAAGGAGGAGCGAGAAAAAATGACAGGGACACAATGAAGTGAAAAGTGGAGGAAAAGTGAGTAAGAAGAGAAGGCAAGGAAATGTGAGCGAGGGGGAACGAAAGAACGAAGAGTGGAATGAACGAATAAGGGTCGCGTACGTACACTATGTCTCTTATCTGTAAGTATACATTTTTTCTAAATCTTGTATGACTCTATTTCTGTCTATCATCCCCTTCACCCTTATTCGTTCATTCCACTCTTCGTTCTTTCGTTCACCCTCGCTCACATTTCCTTGCCTTCTCTTCTTGCTCACATTCCCTCCACCTTTCATTTCACTGTGTCCCTGTCATTTTTTCTCGCCTCTCCTTAATTCTTTTGTCCCTCTACCTCTCTCTCTCTTCTCTCCTCACGTGACCGGCGTTTGGCCAAGTCTGATCTTTCTTTCTTAGCCGGCCGTTGTGCGTGCAACATCGATATTCCTCCCTGTGCCTGTGAAATCTTGTATCCATGCCGTAAGGCTTTATTTCTACACACGCCAACTTAAATTAATTCGTCTTTAGTCGAAAGACATCTGTTGTCATGTCCTGTTATTATTTTTATTGTATTTGTGTAACATTGTTCGTTTTTTCCGTCCTTGTTTTCTTTGTATCGTCTATCTGGATGTTTTGTTGTTCCTTTCTTGTATCACATAACTGTCTGGATGTTTTGCGTTCTTGTCCCATTTTGTATTTTATATATATATATATATATATATATATATATATATATATATATATATATATATATATATATATATATATATATATATATATACCGGAGTAAGCACAAAAATGTGAAACAAGGTGGAAATAGAGTACTCAAATACCAGAGGTAGAATAAAATGCTTTATTTAAAAGCACCAGAAATATAACGCGTAGGGTGTCCACGATTCCACATAGTCAGCTACACGGATCACAAACTTGTGACGTGTACGCTAGACTTAGATAAAGCACATAGGCAGGGTCCCGGTTACTGGAAACTGAACGCATCTTTCCCGTCGAGACAGGTTTTCAAAGATCGGATTAGCACGCTACTGAAGAGGGCTTTGACGGGAGCCATCATCAACAACAAATGTGTGGGTAGTAAGGGTTCTTTTTTCTTTTCACTTTTTCCTTGTTGTAATTGTTGTTTTTGTTACTTTTCTGTTAGGCACTTCGTCTTTAGGTGCTCTTCGCTGCCACACGGATAACAGCGAAGTTTCCTACCTTCTACCACTACGTATAGATTATGGCCGTCTGGCCGCTCAATTTGGTGTGGGACGCTATTTATTGAGTCCTCATCTATCTGCATCAGCGACTGAATAGTTTTTCCCGACCAATTTTGTTGCTCTAAGACAACAATCTTTAGTATATTTTTGTTGTCCATTTTGTAACAAATGGCGGACAACAGCCATTGTGTCTCTACTCTCGGAGGGACATTTTTTATTGAGATTTTGGTCACACGTTGGGGTGCGTATAGAGAGTTCTTTGGCATTTTCTTCGCTTTTGAAGCGAACTTGTATATCTCTTCGCATATCTCTTCCACCAGTTCACATAATTCTTATATGCCCATATCGGACGCAAGCATTTATACATATATATATACGCACACACACATATATATATACATGTATATGCATATACATATACATATATATACATATATATATCTATCTATATATATATATATATATATATATATATATATATATATATATATATATATATATATATATATATATATATATATATATATATATATATATATATATATCTTGGTTGTCTACTCTTTATATATTTATGTTATTGTTTGTATGCATGTATACATATATATATATATATATGTGTGTAAGTAAGTATGTGTGTATATGTATGTATATATATATATATATATATATATATATATATGTATGTATGTATGTATGTATGTATGTATATATATTTGAAAACACTGCAAGTAGTGTAATAATTTAAGGGGGGTCTTATTTAAGTTTTGTTTTTTTTGTGTTGGCTTGGTTAGAGGATAACTTTTTCCAGAGCTCTCGTAACTTTTGCAGGGAAGGAAGAAGCCTTCAAAGCCGAGATCTGGCATAAATGCTTTGCGATGGAGTTAACTCCGTTAAATAATCTGTAGGGCATCGGTTTAACACCACGAAACAAGTTTCATCGTATTCATGGACTTCAACGTAGTTTGCATCTACCAAATTTTACTCAGTAAGCTTTAGTGATCCTGGATACATGGTAGAACATACTTTCCGAAGCTGCTGCACCTTGTGGAATTGAACTTGAAACCATATGTTTGCGAAGCAAACTTCTTACCTACACGGCCTGCATGGGTTCATTGTGGAGAGCGTGTCATCTGACTTTTTCCGGATGGCACGTGTAAAGACATTCGAGCGAGATCGTTGCCAGTGCCGCCGAACTGGCTCCTGTGCAAGTGGCACGTAAAATACACCATTTTGAGCGAGGCCGTTACCAGCACCGCCTGACTGGCCTTCGTGCCGGTGGCACGTAAAAGCACCCACTACACTCTCGGAGTGGTTGGCGTTAGGAAGGGCATCCAGCTGTAGAAACTCAGCCAAATCAGATTGGAGCCTGGTGTAGCCATCTGGTTTCACCAGTCCTCAGTCAAATCGTCCAACCCATGCTAGCATGGAAAGCGGACGTTAAACGACGACGATGATGATGATGAAAGGTTAGAGCGTGTGAATAGGATAACAAACTGAGAAGAGAGCGAACTACTTTTCTGCTTTGGATTGTTTTCGTTTAATTTTTCTAGAAGGTTACGGGCCTACCAAGTATACAGTGAAATCAATTTGCAGATATATTTTCTACGAGTCCACAGATTGATAGAATCTGTTTTCTTGATGTTTGATATTTATGGAATCCGCTCTCCATTCAGCCATAATAAATGTTCCTTTCCAATTTGTATAAATTCTGTTTGAGATTTGTTGCATCTTTTCTTCGAGTACCGATTCACTTCTAAGAGGTAGTGTTTGTTGTGGTTGTGTGTCCTGCTTATGTTTCTTTGGTTACCAAAGCACTTAATTATCAGGAGTTTGACTATGAGAAAGGATACTTGCTTTATTCTAAGAAAATAACTACAATTTATTTGTAGAGCCTCTGATCATATTAAATCTTTTTCTTTAACAACGTTAAGGATATGATCCTTCCTTTTATAAAAATAGTTGTAGTAATGTAAATTTAAGTACACTAGCACCTTTTTCCATTCAAGAGCAACTGCTTCCAATAAAATCAAACTTTAAGTTTGTTAAATTCTCTTATAGCACCTCATATACAATCTTGACTAATTTACGATCAACAAAAATCTTACACGCACCTACTTTTAATTAAGAAAATGTAATTTAGGAAATTAACAAACAAGATTAAACTCAATATAATGTTAGCTTTTGAAATGCAGCGAGCTGGCAAAATGCTTGGCGACATTTCATTTGTCTACTTTCTGAGTTCACATTCCATCGAGGTCGACTTTGCTTTTTATCCTTTCGGAGTCGGTAAAATAAGTACCAGTTGAGCACTGGGGATCAATGTAATCGACTTACCTCTCCGAAATTAATGGCCTTGTGTCAAAATTTGAAACCATTATTATGTTAACCTTTGGACTTAGATGAGTGTCTGCTATTAAAAAAATTAAGTTACTATTCATGTCAAAATATTCATACTACAGTATGAAACGATGGCATAATCAGAATCTATGCAAGTAACGAGGATTTTTATGCCCTTCAGACTTCTAACTGAAATGTTAAGGAGTTTGATTTAATAAAACGTATTAAAAGTAAAATCTAATATACCGCGTTGAAAATTCAATAAAATACTTAATTGAAACAGTGGGTTCTTTTTTTTTTTTTTTGCCTTAAAGCCAATTTATGTAAAAAAAAAAAAAAAGAAAAATAGATGAAATATATTCAACTATTTTGACAAAACTGAGGTGAAGAAAAGCAAAATTTGCCGATAGAACTTGACTTGAAACTGATTCACTCATCACAGCGACTCCTTTTAACTTAAATCTTAATATTCATTAAAAGTTGATGAAATCAATTAGTAGTCCCATAGGCACATTTTTCTTTGATTATTTTAAAGTTTGTTAAAGCATCTTGGATGATTATATTCCAGCTATAAAACTGTGTACGCCTCTCGAACTTTACATAAACCCTACCAATAATAGCAAATTATATTAAATAGATTGGAGACAGATACTTTTGAGCTTAAAATTAACATCTTTCAAAACCTAAATAATAATAAAAAAAAATTATCAATACCTTTTCAGAACAAAATAAGTCTTTGTAATTTGCAGTTAAACACTGAAAGCAAAACTCATCACAGAATATGTTATTTAAAAATCTAGCCGATATTCTCATTATTGTAACGAAAGTACGTCTTTTCACAATAAAAAAATTGCCTAGCAAAGCATTGTAAGAAACTTTTGTTTAGGTTTATAAAACCCATTCGACTCGTTTTCACGCTATTTTCTCTATTATCATAAAATGACAAGAAAGAAATTAGTTAGCATAAAATTGTTATTCACAACTACCTAAAGGATTCAATACATTGTGAAAGGAAAATAAATGAATTATGCGTTTGATTATTACATATTTCCCATGCATGAATGGTTGAGTAACATCTGTTGTTATGTATGAGGTAGTATTATTTTATTTCACGATGACTGAGCAATTTGTCTGTCTTGTCTTTGTTATTCCTTCATTTATTCTAAGCACATTTATTTAGATTCTTTGAAATATCAAAATATTAAAAATGGCCTATGATTTATGAACACAAGTAATTAAAAATATTTATATTGACTGGTACACGCACGTCCATAAATATTTAAACACAGAAATTCTTTTAAAAGTAAACAGTGTTATTCATGCGTACAAAGTTGTCTTTTATATATTTGAACATATGCCTTTATGCTGCAAATACCATTATTCAGAGATTTTTTATTGTTTTTAAAAATTGTGTTTTTATAGTTAAGATTGCTGAAGACTCACATAATAGTACAATTTCAGTAAATATTTTAAATGAGGTCAATGATATATTTTTAAAGACATAATTTACTTGATTAGCTGGAGTTGGTGAATTTCAGTGATTACAATACCTTACTTGAAAATATTCGAAAACTTCATGAGTTGAAGATTTGTTTCGAAGGTATGATAAAATGTTTTCATGGTTTCTTTTTTCACTGATACAGCATTCACATTAATTTAGCAGCGTTTACTGTCAAATACAAATATGCATTTCATTGAGACAGAATTACAAAGATTTGTGTGTGTGGTCAATATCATGAAGAAATATGTCTATCTTGATATCACTTCTCCCCAAATAATTACTATAAATAATGAAGAGCTTCACTTACTCAGTAACTCAGTTAACACATTTAGCAGATTCCAAGAGGAAGTTTGATCACTGATATATTGCAATATCACGAAAGACGGTTACATGACAATGATTCTACTATATCATAGTGATAGTGTAGCACCAGGGTAGCCGGCAGACAAAGTCTGAGGAATGCTACAGATATAGCTTTTTGGTATAATTGTTATCAGTATTGATTCCTTGATATTTGAAGAGAATATCTAGTTCGAAGGCTAAGGTGTCTGTGGAAACAACAACCTACCCAAAATTGATTTGTTTAGTAAAGTAACTGGAGTGAGCAGAAAAAGAAGGTATAATAAAATATAGTATCAGAGGAGCTTGAAATAGATTTTTGTCGATTTGCTGAAAACTCAGTATGCTTGAGAAACAATGGCTTATGGGAGATTCCTATCAGTTTGACATTAAAAGACACGATCATGTTTGCAAAATCCTCAGTTTGTTACTACGGAAATTGTAAGACGGTTTTTAAATTTCTCCAATGAAGGAGTCAATCTCGAATTTAAATAAATAATGATACAGCATGCTGGAATATTCTTTCAAGAATGATCTGTGTGAAGCTTCGGCATATTTTGCAGCGTCTTTTTACCTACAGAACAAAATTTCATCCTTCAAGTAATGAAAAACTATGAAACACTTATAGTTGTAATTTACAAGATATGAACCCAAATATTTTATAAATATTTATTAGGAATCATTTAAGAATCATTCTGTTTAAATGTATATTGAAATTTTACTCACCAGTCGTCAAAAGTAATTTCTTATTCATCAATGTAAAATGTAATTGCATTCATTTCTTGATTTGTTGTTCTGAAGGTAAGGATTATATGCTACATTCATCGGGTGTGTATGTGGATTTATATTCCTGCCTCTAAGTCAAATTTCACTAGTAACGCTATTTACATAGGAATTACCTGTAGAAGTCAGTATTTGTTTATTATAATTTCTAATTCACGGGTTTTTCAGATATCCTTAGTATATGAGTTGCTACTGTTTTCGAAGATAGCACTTTATACACATTGTGGTATATAACATTGTTTGACATACAGTTATAAGTAATATCTTCCAAAGTCTGTTAGACAATTGTTTCACCATCCTATTCTTATCTACATTACCAGCAAATGAATTCTTGTCAAGGACAAGATAAGTAAAGATCTACTGAGTTCTATGACTGTAGTACAACTGGTAATTCTACCTCTATTAACTACACGATTGACTACCTATGAAATCTTAACAAGTTTCATACGTTGTAATCTGCAAGAAGAAACAGTTGATGTTATTTTTATAGAATAGCGTTGGACTAAACCTACCCGCTGCGATTTAGTTTAATAAATGCAGGAGTGGTTGTGTGGTATGAAGTTTGCTTCCTAACCACATGGTTTCCGGTTCAACCCCACTGCGTGACACTTTGAGCAAGTGTCTTCTATTATAACCTTGTGAGTGGATTTCGTAGACAGAAACTGACAGAATCCCATCGTATATATTGGTGTGTGTCTGTGTGATCACTGCTGGACAACTGGTGTTGGTGTGTTTATGTCCAGTTAACGGCTCAGTAACAAGAGAGCGATAGAATAAGCACCAGGCTTTCAAAAAATAAGTACAATGGTCGATTTGTTCGACCAAAATTCTTCTCCGTCGTGTTCCAACATGGCAGCAGTTTACTGACTGAAACACATAAAAGATAAAGATAATATCCTATCCTTGTGATTAGTACAGTTGTTCCAGTTCTTAGTTACAACATATAACAGAAGGAAGTCTCGTAAATATGAAAGAGGTAAAGACTTTCTTTTACTTTATCAACATCACCAAATGGCTCTTCTTTCTAGAGATCTGCTTAGTTTATTTGCCAAATCTATTAAATTCATAAATTGAATGATACATTACTCTGTACTCAACTTTAGTGTCAAACTATCGTGTTTTCTTCATTGTTTTATAGATATTAGAAGAAACTTTTGAAAAATGCTTTTGGTTTTCATTTGGTTTGAATCAATCCCGTCGTTAAATGCTAACTGTAGCACAGAATACAATCATGTTCATTGTCCACAAATCGGTTTCCTCTAAAGTTAACTGTACGTTAGCTGTATGATAGATCATTAATAGCATTATATCACACTCTTGTAAAAATAAACGGTTTGCCCTCCTTTCCAGAAGATAAAATTCTCCAATAAATTTTTCACTTGCTGAATTCTATATTTATTCTAATTTTCGCTGTTATATAGATTCTTTGTATAATTAGTATTGAGAATATCTTCTACAGTTTATACATTTGTACAGAATAGTTCAGCTGTCATTGTGGTTCCCTGCATTCTTCCATTCACTTTTATATTTACTTCATACTGAAATGTTTGTAGATAAATTGGTCTGAATTCCATTAACTACCCACCTTAAAAAGGTTTTAGAAATATTCTCTTCAATTTTTAAAGAATGAATATAGGTTCTAGTTTATATAAAAAGATTATCGAAGTTTTCTCGATAAATTTGATGTAAGATACACGTTTAGATTCGGTTGTATTTAGTAGTTTATTTCACTGTTTGAACATCCGATCTTTGGTAAATAGATATTACAGTTAATCATGCTTAGGAAATGTTACCTTATGACCAGACTGGTTGAGATATTAAAGTTTACATGTAACCATTGTTAACAGAGTTCTTTTTTTTTTTATCACATAACACAATTATATGTATACATATTAATGAATAAATGGTAAGATTTTTAGTTATAGCAAACCAGCAATATATTCAAATACATTTTCACTTGAAAGCAATAACTTCAGAATGTAAATACATCACAATAGCATATTTCTTTTTAAATCATGTCAGATTCGACATAAGGATCGTCTAGTGAAGGTGAAATATGGACTCTCTCAATAAAGCAACACAGGTCATTTAAGTAACCATTTTTATCAATGACTTTCAAAAGTATTCCAGGAATGAGGTCACCAGACAATGATTTGGTTTCATATAGATGTTTATAACAGCCTATTTACTTTGGTAAAATCGCTGTGTGAGTAGATTTTTTCTGAAGTTTTAGACGATATTGGAGTAACTAGATATGACTAAAGTTGTTGATGTTCAACTTAAATTGACACAAGTTATATATAGAAAGAATATAACAGGAAGCTCTTGAGTGATACAGTTGCAGAAATTTAGTCAAGATGAAAATTTAGGTGACAAGAATGGACATGGAAAAGCACCATTCACTTTAGTAATATATTATTTGTTCAAAAGAGCAGGTACCACTTTAATGGTAAAAGAAAAGATGACAACATGTTTTGCAGACTAGTGAACATTATACACTTATATCTAAGGTGGGTAGCTTTATTTTGGATGTGATGTAGAATGCATGGAGTTAATCACTGAATTTAAGCATAATTATGTAAAGCACATAAATAGCTGAAGATATTTTTAAAAACTACTGGTGTTTACTGCCACAGTAGAAACCAACAGACATTTTTGAAAATTGTGAACTAACTTGACGCAGGCGTAGGTGTGTGGTAAGAAGCTTGTTTCCCAACCACATGGTTTCCGGATTCAGTCTAACTACGTAGCACCTTGGGTGGGTATCTTCTACTATAGCCTTGGGCCGACCAAAGCCTTGTGAATGGATTTGTTAGATGGAAACTGAAAGAAGCCAGTCGTATATATATATATATATATTTGTGTGTCTGTGTTTGCCCCCCCCCTATCGTTTGCTAACCAATGTCGGTGTGTTTACGTCCCCGTAACTTAACGGTTCGACAAAATAGACCGATAGAATAAGTACTAGACTTAGAAAGAATAAGTCCTGGGGTCGATTTGTTCGACTAAGGGCAGTGCTCCAGCATGACCGCAGTTAAATGACTGAAACAAGTAAAAGAATAAAAGAATATCTTGAAAACTTCATCTTGGAATATATTTTAATACATTTAACTTCATTCATTTTAACAATTCATTCCTTTTCTCACTAAGAATGTTGAAGATATAAATATCTTTCGCCGAGTATCAATTATAACTCACATTAAAGAAGCCAACGTATGTATGAAATATATAACAAACATAACTCCCCAGTCTGACTTCCTGCGCTGTTAGTACTTACATTTATATATTGTTTTGAGTGTTACTGGGTCCTTTTTATTCTTTTTGCAAGAGAAATTAAGCCGATATACGTTGTATGTAACTTGTATCAGATCCAAAATGAAATTAACTAAGAAAAACCTATTCAACAGGAACAAGAAATAATGTGCGTTCAGTGCTAAAAATATATATTCCTGCTGTCCTTTCTCGATAACAGCAACATGAACGTTTCGGAAATGGTAGCATTGACACAAAATGAAACATGTCATTACATCTAAATCTCTAATATCACTAACAGGAAATCAACCAATATCTTTCTTTGCAGTCCTTGCCAAATATATTGATTTTATTTGTTCTAATCAAATGTATTAGCACATATCGTGGTAGATCAATCAGTTTCTTAGGGTCAATTAATTTTAGAAATTTCTACGGACATGATCAAATATTCCCCACTTTTACATGCACACAAGTGGTAGTGTTTTCAAAAGACTATGTTTTGGCCTTCGAAAGGTTTAATAAATTACATATCAAATATGCATGTACATTTAATTTAGCTCGATGTCATTTAATTTAGCTTGACAACCAGCTAACTGTATGTATTTATATATTCAATTACTTCTATATGCATATATGTTTGTCCATATACTTTAATTACCAGTTTATACATGTATGCACATGCTTGTGCGTGCGCGCACGTGCGTGAGTAAATATCAATTCGAGTTTGAAAAAGAATAACCATCCTACTAACGGGAATCGAACCGCTCCTCTCCTGCGTAAACATATCGAGTTCGTGGCCTGCATCTTTACCACACATTGTCAGTTGGCTTTTCCTTTTTCGATCACAAATTGTTTAACATTAACATTGTTTATTAGACCATTATAAACAGTATTAATGTTAAGCAATTTGTGATTGTAAACGCTAATTTTATAATTTATTCATATTCTTCGTGGTTAATTTGCAACTATATATATATCGGTTCAAATTGAAATATTTCTCTATGTAAGATGTTAATTGAAAAAAAACATAACTACTAGTAGTAGAATGGTTGAAAGATACTAAGTCAATACCAAGGTAAGTATCAATATATTAGATGTATATTTCTACCTCAATTTAAGAATGTAAATATGTCATGTTGATGAAGGTGTCAAATATAAAGACAGTTATTGCTGCCTCGGTTTGGGTAGTGCAAATATGATATATGATGAAAGTGTCAAGTCATTAACACAATAGACATTACTCCATTAGTTTAGGAAATATGAATATAGCGTGTGATAACGGTGTCAAAGGGTTGCTACTCGTCAATATGGCTGGGGGAAAATACATCAATGGAGAGTTCTGCATACTGTATAGAAATACAATAGGTCTTTCATATGTAATAGTAATGAGATGAAAAACTTCGATTAATTGAGATTATCCATGCAACTGACAGGGAAAAGCTCCCTCTGGGACATATAGAATCAAATAAATCAGGAGGGAGATAATTCCGATAAAAGGACAATTGAAAGTTTTGGAAAATATAAAAGATGCTGTAATGGAAGTGGATTTAGTTTTTAAGTTAGCTGGTGAAAGTAACAGACGTGTTTTGATTTCATTAGACCTTCTCAGAAAAGTTAGAGAATATAGTGATATATTCTGTTATATACTTATAATGTTATATACTTGTATATTGTTATTCCACTTAGCTATCTTTTATCAAAAGATTGATCATCGTCAACTGTTCATGTAATAAACATGTTTTGATAAATGAATTTCATTTTCATTACGTTAAGGCTCTTAATTCTTAATGATGTTTGTATACTCTATTCTATACAAAGTCAAAGACGATATTACGTTATTGAGATTTTGGAGGCAGTGGTAGATAACATGCATAGTTCACAATATATGCAATAGTGTATACTGGAAAAATATGTGTGAAATCAAAATAATTGTATGCTGAAATCGAAACTCAATCGTATGTTCAGTTGGCGATGAATTTCAAACTTGACCTTCCAATAAACAAGTTTAATTTCTTCTCTCTGATAAAAAAAAAAAAAGAGTTGCAATAGCTATGAATGGTAATTTAAGATATTTTCCTGTAACTGTGTAAAATGGATTCTTTTGTTAACTTTCTAAATTAAAAATGCATAAATATTATTTGAAATTCATATTGGTTTATCCAGAAACAAATATTTACAAACTATTGTTTAAATCAACATATTTGACACATAATTAATAGAACATTGCAAAATAGACGAACATGGCAAACTTATTTGAAACCTATAGCACTTAATCTACGTTTTCCAATAAAAGAAACTCTTTCATGATAAACCGTCTAAATTCATGAAAATAAAATAAAATAAATTTTAAATATTTCTCAAACGATAATAACATTTAATTCTTTCCTCATTAAACATTGGAAAAATCAAAAATATTAGTTTCAAGGAATACAAATTTTGAATGAATCCTTGAGCAAACCTCTTTAAACCACAAATTTAATTTAAATGAATAAATGCAGGTAGTAATAAGATAAAACAAAAATAATCGGAAAGAGTTTTCCCACGCTTTTAGATGTTATATTAGGTTCGGTTAAAGAATTTTAAAGTTAAAAGTAAGCGTTAGTCCCCAGTTTTGATCTTATATTTGTAAACTGGAACTATGTTTATTCGGTTGCTAGAATATCAAAGTTGTAATTTAAGACACAATAAAGTTGTAAAGAAACTGTGAAATATTTTATAGATGTTCGACTGAGTTCTTCAAAGGTTCTACAAGTATTGTTGATAACATATTCTAGTAATATTTAAGAGTTAATTCAATATGTTAGATCATATAACTCTACAAAGTCACATCATACATAAAAGTGGTGTAACGCGATCTCTCCTTTAACAACATTTAATAATTCAATTTTAGTTTTATTGAGTTACAGTAATTGACGAACTAGGAATGATCAGGAAAATGTTTTTGTTTACTTTTTTCAAGCTGCAGAGTGTTAATCCAATTTATAAAGCGAAAAGGAAAGATCCTACTTTAAATTCATTTTTCAAAAATGATTTCGATCCATATTTAACGTTCAGTCCTACTTCATGTGTATCCCTAACATAGAAAAGAAAAGAAAATTATGAAAGCAAAATGACATAAAAGAACTAGTGAAAAGTCATTGCTTTCAGTATCCGAACAAGGAAGAAAAAGTACTGCGATCGATTCCCGATTTCGACTTATGACCGAAATAGAAATTCCCCCGTGAAATGATTTTTCGTCTTTATTCTGACAAAAAGAAACAGCTATTTCCGGTTACTTTGACTATATCAGTTTTAAGGAATCAAAATTTAGCTTTTTAACGATCTCGCTATAATTAGATTTAATAATTATTACGTCTATTATTGATTTCTTTTAATTTTAGTATTTTTTGGCTTTTTCACCATAACCATTTTAGTTATTGAGGTTATGTTTTCTTTAGAAAAGAAGCGTTTCCCCACTAGCAGTATGTTTTGCCGTCAACTCAAAGGAATTGGTTGTTCCTCTAGGCGTATCGAAATTAATATTTCTGGAATTTTTAAAACCCTAACTTTTACCATTTCAGTATGAGTAATTTTAAAATAACCAGCCGGTCATGTATGTGTGGGATAGAGTGAAATGAATGTATCTCATAAGGGACGAAAGTAAATAAAAAGGTAGTAAAGAACTTTTTTTTAAAAATAGGCAATTATTATTGGCGTAGCGAATAAGAATTAACCTTAGTTTAGGAATGACAACGTCTAGCTTAAATACGGTCTGGGATTCTGTACACATGAAAGAATGAGCTACGAGCTGATCGAGACATATGATAGATATAAATACCATAAATATACACTTTAAAGGTTTGATTAATAATCCGGATACATATACTCTTATTAATAACTCATCTGAGGCAACTAGATATTTAAATCTTGTGAAAACATCTGATTGCACATCCTACGAAAACATGGAAAATCATTTTACACGCTTTGAAACTAGAAAATGTGAATGCCCGTAATGATATCAATTTATAGTCGTTTTTCTTCTTTTTGTTTTCGTTTTCAAGATATTATCCGGTTTTAAAATAGTAAATTTGAATACAGCAACATATACTATTTCCAACTAAGTCTAAAAATGAGCAACAAATAAACAGAAATACATTCTATTATGGATAAGTAAAGTATTCCGAACTATTGCGTTCATCTTGGAACACTCTTTTAGCCATGCAATTAAGAAATACAATATGCAGAATAAGTCATCAATAGCTTCAGTCTTTAATGGGACAACAGCAACTATTCATTTACAATAAAGAAATTAAGAATGCAGCAAGTAAATTCAGTAGGACGACTACAAGGATTGAATTAATCTATCAATTTGGATGCGGCCCTAATTAACATTAAAATAATCTGTCAGAGTAAAATAATACTTGCACAACCCGTTACATTATAGGTTAGGGGATCCATCAGTATAGGCAACGTGAATGATTTCTTTTAATTTGACAGAGATAATAAATATCCATTCTTTGAAAATATAGGTTTATAACTATATATGTGACATTTTCTGACCTTTTAAACCATTTTAATTTGTCATATATAGAATAGAAATGGAATTTATATCATTAAAAAATAACCAAGCTGCATAAGTTTGAAAAAGATTCCTATTTCTATAACAGATGAACTTTTCATTCTTGTCTTCTCAGAACCTCAGAACCGCAACACACCTCGCAACGTCCAATTACGGAACATTTCTTCACCCTGATTTTTCTAATACTGTATCACGACCAGTTTTATAATGCTCACCTCTAAGAAAAAAATGTGTTTCGACCCTAATCAGTCTGAAACTGAGTGACCAAACCATCTTCCTTGATATGCCCCTTCACATTTCTTATACAACCAGTTTGTTTAGCATAGTTGTACTACAGCAATATGCACTGTATGGATCGTTCCAATTAAACAAAGTGCTGAAGGTATTTCTTCCATCTGGTGAGCTCCAGAGCAACCTCACCCTCCCAAACTTTGTCAGCTTCCGCTCCACTTCTGTATGTTCCTGTGTGTGCTTCAGAAAGTATGATTATTTCGTGGATATCGAATTTTGAATTGATAAACCACCTTCGCATTTTCATTAAAATTTCACCGACCACGAGTAACTCTGGAATTTCATCGTATAGTTCGTGGCCCCATCCTAGATACGATTAATAGCGAAATATAGTTCGTGGCCCCATCCTAGGACGGTTAATAGCGAAAATAAAATGGAAAAAATTTGTGTCAGTGTATAGTGTGTGAGAGTATTTAGTAGTTATTGAAGTGTGTCAGTCTCGAGCAGGATTCGAGACGGCTCATCGAAGCGGCTGTTGTTTACATCTCAGTTTTGTCAATCAAAATAACACATGGTACCAGGACACCCAGACTTTATTCGTATAAAACAGTGAGAAGTAAGTCTTAATTTGATTTTTTTCCAACCCTAAAGATTCACTCACGCATTCACAGCAAACAAGGCACAGAGCCAGACTTTAGATCGTGTTGGTGTATTTTTACCCACTCCGATGTTTACACACGGCCAGTTATACGTCGCTATGACTAGAGTAACGGACTCCAGTAATTTGAAAATAAGTGTCGACCAAACAGAAAATATCATTTACAAAGAACTTTTGTAATCATATAGATATTATCGAAAAGAAAAGGATTCATAATTTAAATAAAGAAATTTGTGAACTTTGAATGTATAAGTAAACGCAAAATAGTGTAAACAACTAAAATAAAAATATATCTAAATAACATTTTTTTCTTAATACTTTTTATGTAGTGGTCGAAGGACGCTCTGGTCCATATAGCCTTTCATGATACAGAGGCTGGGTGCTTATTTCAGTTCGGGAGTGAATCGTCATCACATGTCAGTCGCAAACACGTCATATAGAATGCTGTATCACCAACAGTAATGTGATTTCTCTAAGATATCACTCAGTAATTTATCAAGTCCATTTACACATTCTTCAATACATACTACTGTTATCACTTCTCTCCCTCGTTTTATACCTCCATCGTAGATGGGTAGATTTGCTAGTATTAATAATGCCAATAAGATTTATATAAATTAGAAGGGAGTACACTGTGATGACTGCATGTAAAACGTGAAGAAATGTGACATGAAATGTCAGAAAAAACACGAAATTACATTTGGAAAAGTTAAACACGAATGGACTAGTTAAGTCTGAAGAATATGTGACACCTGACGAATTAAAAAAGAGTAATACTGAGATAGCAAAGTAAACAGTTCTTTTTTCTTCCAATAGAACACGTTGGTAAGTTATAAGTTCTCAAGTTACGAGTAACTGAAAAGAATGTAAATCATCGTATTTAATATATTAGATTTTCACTCGAAAAAACGACTTCTAAGTTGGATCATGCTACCACTCTGTATTTGGGTTAGGAGTTGGTTGTTATTGGGTTGGTGTTATATATACAGCTCTTCTTTGTTTTTCTTTGAAGCGGTTAATTACTTTTATTTTGATAAATCTAAAACAAACCTAAAGAAGATAAACAAATAAGTTAAGCCATGGTGCGCGGAATAGAAAGTCAACTTGCTTTTTGTACTATTTTCTTTATACATACATACATACATACATACATACATACATACATACATACATACATACGTATGTATGCATGTATGTATGTAGGTAGGTAGGTAGGAAAGTAGGGAGGGAGGGAGGGAGGGAGGGAGGGAGGGAGGAAGGGAGGGGGAGAGGTAGGTAGGTAGATAGGTAGGTAGGTAGGTAGGTAGGTAGGTAGGTAAGTGTGTGTGTGTGTGTGCATAGAGGATTGATCCAAAACTTACTAGTTTTAGATTTATTCTAATTGTCACACATGCTCATTATACAAAGCAAATTGGAGATTTATTTTAGCTTGGAGACAACAGCAACCACAATTATAGCTTAGTAACAAACGACTAGCAAAATAAAGCTCGTGTTCCTTGTTAGTGAATTTTAAAACTCTTTCATTAAAATAAACGACTTAAATCAAGAAGTGTAGGATATCTCCCGCCTCCGACATGATACAGAACTAAGATTATAGTTTTTATCTGAACTTCCGCTTTTATGTTGATATTAATGAAACAAGATCAATAGAATTATGTTCACGAAAAATAGGATTGGACATTGCTGGTCTTGTAATCTTTCATAAAGTTCAGTGTTCGCTTACCGTAACTGATGCCAAAATTCCAACAAAAAAAAACAAAAAAAGAAAACAAGCTTTAATCAATACTGTGCAACTTGCTTATATATATATAATCTGCTTATGTTGGCTGATGGAGCTAGAAAAGAATGTTCGAATAATCTCTTGTAATCTTTCCTTAGAGTCATTTCAACGAAACTAAGAATACATGTAAACAAATGATAAAACAAAGCTAAACTTATACCGAAAGATATCTTGCATAAACAAGCGAAATTTGATTAATTATTCAATTGTTAGCAGATATTATTTAAAATCTTTCTATCAAATGACAATTTAGCATTTCTTTTTTAAATATAAAATTAGAATGTTCAGTTATGCTTTTTGCACATTACATATATAGTAACGTTATATGGTATTTATCATTAAGGTATTTATTTAAAAATTTGTTCCTTGATATTATAATAGCATGTACCTTACTTCATTTTGTATCCGTTTATTCGAACTGAGAATGAAAACATGCTATGTCTGTTTCCTGTTCGTTATAATCAGATTTTAATCTTATAACTTGACATTTTGTTTCGGAAACTGGGAAATAGTTTTTGTTGTTTGTAGTAAATATTGTGAGTAGCTTGTTGTGAACGTAGATTGATTGTGTAGTGCAGTTGTGTTAAGTTTTGTCTTAAAATTTGCATCGCTTTTCCATGTCTATTTTTTCCAGTTCTGGGAGTTATTCTATGTATCACAGTTGAGTTATCAGCGAATTTGTTCTTTAATCTACTTTAGTCGGTTTGTTGAGTACGTAGAAGCTTCCTCTTTGGTTCTTTAATTTTCGAGTTCATTCGATGTATTTCTAGTACTCATTTATGATTGGCTGCAAAGCATCTTGTATCATGTGTAATTTATAGAAATATGAATTAAATAACGTAAATTATCTTGCAAAACTCAGACTCTACATTCTATAAACAAACTAATACCAGACAAAAACTGCTAATTGCCGAATTGAAACTTAACGTCACGGTTGGTAAAGATGAATGGTAGGAAATCCTACAGGATATTATCACTATAGCTTCATAAATCTTGCGAATAATTAAAAAAAAATCCAATAAATACTATATTAAAACTGAGATAAAACTAAAAATATACGAGTCAGTTGCTCATCTCACTAAAAGTCATATTCAACAACCTTAAAACGGCAGGATGCACCAAGTCCAAGATAAATAGAATCAGTCCAAACTCTCACATTCGTATGTGTGTGTGTGTGTGGGTGTGTGTATTATGTTACCGTTTGGTGCCGCAAGCTTTTATTTTGAAAATTTGCATTTTAGTATATAATCATGCGCTATTAATATTCTAGTGTCGCTGCTTCGTTCTAAGTATTGTGTAATATTCTTAAATTGTTAGCTGCTTTTGTTATTGACAAAGTACTTAGATCGATGTTGAAGCTGAGACTGTTCATAAAACGATGAGTCGCACTTCTGACTGTTTACGCTGTAGTTAGTTATTGTTCTTTTTTGTTTAACTACCACTTAGCTCCGAGAAAGGTGCGCGATCAAATGTATTCCTTACTCGACCATTCTATCTATTCTATGCATAGAATACAGAAGGTTACTCTTATGCAAGAGACTAGAAAGAGTAAGTTCTGGAAGTTAAGGCAATATTACAAAAAGAAGTCATAAAAAGATTATGATGGATGTTAAGCTTAGTGAGTTTTTTAAAAAACATCCATATTGCTACATCATTAAAGCTTGAAACATCTAATTGTTACGTCTATATATAACGATTGTTTCTATGTACACCAATTCAAGCAACTACATCATTAACTGTCCGGATATTTTTTTTATCTGATTTCGTTGAAGTTAGTACTACTAATCATCCTGATGAGACGAAGTGATTATCAAGTTGATGTATTAGGGGTGCTGAAAAGTTTCTAACTTTGGTAAAAGAAAATACAAGGGATCAGTTAATTACAATTTTATTCAACATATTCTTCTCTCAGAGTTACACACTTATTGCAGCAGTCCTTCAGTTTTTCTAAGCCTTGTAAAAGACCTGGGAAGGTTGGGCCACCAACCAGGTCTTTCAGTATATCCTTAAAGCCAGGAACTTTTCATCACCCGCTCCTGCAATATTGATGGAATTGGTCTTTGTAAAAGTTCATACTTACGCAGGCTTTTGTTTCTAGTGAAGAAAATCGGCGCTTGTCATTAACACTTTCATATATCATCTAATGCCTGTTTTGAGAAGAACTTTTATTCGTGATATGAAACAATCCTACACGAGTATACTCCGAAAATCCAGGAGGTGCCCGGAGCTGAGTTAAGTTTAATCTACTCGGGATTTGGCGTTCAGATTGGCGCATTGTCTAAAATGTGCAATGCTTTGCTGGATATGATTACGCTTATGCCACAGCAGAACAAAAATAAATGGAAAATATAGAATCATAGAGAGCTGTATTAATGAGCCAGCGCTGTATCGCGAACGCACATCATATAATTCAAGGGATTAAAATCCCTTTGGCGGACAAAAATGCAGAAAGCTACATGCGGGACTCAAACTACATATTCGTAAATCAGACAGTTGTAATATTCGTGATGCATTGTTTATAGAAGACTATTTATACCTTTTTAGCTAAAAGCAAAATAACTCATTTGAAAGAAATTCATTTGTCTTATTTTACTTCTATGTAAAATAATGGTTATCTAATTAACTTTTCTCGTACTTTAACTCATAGCAATGTTTTATTTTAGAGTCAATAATATTTACAACTAAGGTGTTTGCTGTTCTTCATCCAACATTTATATTTGTCATTCAGTACATCACCCTTGACCTTGTTAACACCAGCTAAAGATTGCGAAAGCATGTCTGTCACATAATATTCCAAGTTAGTCACGCGCACGCACGCACACACAGACACACAGACACACACACACACACACACACACACACACACGTGTATATATATATATATATATATATATTTATATATATATATATATATATATATATATATATATATATAGAGAGAGAGAGAGAGAGAGAGAGAGAGAGAGAGAGAATATGAGGGGGTTTAGTTCACTGAAGCTAGGGATCCGTATTAGGCTTCCGTGTTAGCAGGTATATATTAGAGGAAAAGGACAACAAAAACCAAGGCAGGACGAGTATTATATATATATATATATATATATATATATATATATATATATATATATATATATATATATATATATATATATATATATATATATATATATATATATATATATATATATATATATATATGTATATATATATATATATATATATATATATATACATATGCATGTGTGAGTATGCTCGTTTGTTTGTAGTGTGTGTGTGTGTGTGTGTGTGCGTGCGAGTTTGTGTAAGTTTAAGTATGAGAGAAAGATATAGAGACGGCAAGAGAGAGAAAGAGAGAGACGGAAAATGTATCAAAGACTTAGAAAGAGGTGGGGAAAAAATGGAAACTGGTAGTTTCAAATACAGAAACCCTACATGGTATTTATTCCAGACGTAGCTGTAAAATCTGTTTTTACTCTCACCGTAAGAGATCCAGTGAATCAGGGATTGTTCCATTGGATATCTATAACCAATAATGCCATTCTACACTACGTGCGATATAAAATGAACACACACACACTCATGCACGCGTAAAGACGCACATACATACACGCGCACACACATTCAAGTATGATTGAACGGGCGAAAGAAACTAGTGTTCAGTGCATTTGGTTTAAGCTACATATATTTTTGTCCCACGCGCTCGGGAAACTGCAAATCATATAGAACTGAGTCAATCTGTTATTAATACACACACACACACACACACACACACACGTTTATGTTTGTGTGTATATATATATATATATATATATATATATATATATATATATATATATATATACATATATATATATAAAATGTACTGATCCGAGATAGAAAATTCAACAATTCCATATATATATATATATATATATATGGAATATATATGCAGCTGTGTATGTGGGGGGGGGGGTGCATTTATGTACGCTTATTTTGTGCAGAAGTCTGTATACATGCATATATACGCATATGGAATATGTATGCTCACGTGCACACGCATATTCGAAATCATACATATTCTGTGTGAATTTGTCTTGGTGCGCCTGTATGCATATGTGCTTGCCTTTTAGATATTTGTTTATATTTTACTAAGCATATATAAATAAAGGAAAAGAGTTATTGTTTTAAGCTATTTTTGAAAGTTTCTTTCGTCAATAAATGTTATCAATCGTTTCATCCATATTCACAATTTAGCCTACAGGAAATAAAGTACCCGAATATCATGTTCTGAACTTAGGAGCAGTACAATATCAAATATAATCTTTTATCTCAGTTATAACACCAAGACTGAAGTAAAATGCATTCGATTACAATCACTTTAATGCTATGTACTTTTATATTTATTTTTAGTGATTCATTACATGAATAAATTTTCTGTTCGTAAACACTCTTTCAGTTTAATTGTCAATCATGAAGCACTAATGATTTTCTTGAACAGTCTCAAAATTTTGATTTCAAATGAATTAACAATGTGTCCGTTAATTCAATGATAATATAATGATATCTTTTTTAATAAAGATAAGATTCAATAATTCTAGAGATAATGAATAGAGATAAACATCATATTTCACGTGCATTTTTCGCCACTACGCTAATGCAACGCAATTTCCTTTTATATCTATATTTATCCAATAGCAACCTTTTCAGAATAATAATTAGCAAAAATATTTCATGCCATGAGGCATTTTTCATGTTCTTATATTTGAAGTCAAGATTCAAAAATAAATGTTATATTAATGAAACCCAAATGAAAATATAAACAAGTTCCCAAACCATTTCTTTTTTACCTGAAACAATATAATTTTAGAAATTTCAAATTTTAGATTCCTTTTCCTTACAGTGGAAATCTTTTTGCTTTCTCTTTCTTCATATTTTATGTTTTGTTTTATTTATCTCATTTGTGTGTATGCAGCAAAGAGATCTGTCTGCCACATGCAATGTTTCTATCTATCAGTTATTACGAGCGAGTCGCTTGTAATATTCAAAAAGGAAATATATAAATTACTTCGCATCTATAAATTTTTAACATGTTGGTTAAGAAAAGAATGGAAAAAAAGAAGGGAGAAACTGCACTACATCTCTTTAAAATAATGAATGAATCCTAATGTATAATCATGTTAATAGAAAAAAGGTTTCAGCTTCGTTCAGTTTCGACCTTTTTTGTGTATTTACGCTCGAAATGTTCGCCAGCCTTTTAAGCATATGGAATTGGTTCGTAGTTGAAGATGGAACAATTCTGTATGGTGCAGGTGAATGTTACAGCAAAAATAGAGATAGAGTGAATCCTAAAAAAGGCAAGACGATGATTTCCACGGAAAGAGAAAGGAAACTAAAATTTGATATTTCTGACGAACCTCACAGCCTGAACACTCATCCCTGGGAGCGAAAGAATTAAGTATGCTTAGTAAATTTATTTCTTTTAACCTGTTGTCGTTTACGCCAAGGCGAGTGCGATCCACTCGCCAAGTATTGTGACGAGGATCGAGGAAAGCAAACGTCAATACTAAACACATATACCTTCGGGAAATAATGATTTTCATCAGCACTGTTAGGCAGACAGTTGAGGCGACAGGTTATAGAAGTTGCTTAACCCGTCGCTTGACAGTGGCATCGAATTCGCATGGCAATCATCTGTAATAATACTTAATTCATTACGTAATTTTGATTTGAGCAGTCTCTTGGTAGGAATATAGTTTTCCTTTAAATATAATACCCGCGATTATATTGAAGACATTTGAAAATCGAACTGCATTTGTAGATTATAAAAGGGAGCTTAAAATGCATACAATGTAGATTGATTTTTGTCATTATTTTTCTTGTAATTTATAGAATAAAACATAAAAAAATTTCTCCGTGTTTTCAAATTCTCAACA
Source organism: Octopus bimaculoides (assembly GCF_046866305.1). Taxonomy (NCBI): domain Eukaryota; kingdom Metazoa; phylum Mollusca; class Cephalopoda; order Octopoda; family Octopodidae; genus Octopus; species Octopus bimaculoides. The sequence continues at coordinate 45,668,572 of NC_142930.1, read as the reverse complement.
CAAAGGTTAAGAATAAAGAGAAAGAATGAAGAAAAACGACACCACTGTCCATTTAATGAAACATTCAATATAATCTCAGTTTAAAACAATTAAGACTAAGAAATATAATTTACTCATATTCACGATAAAGGGAATAGAATCGGTTATAACTTTATAGTAAAATACGCTTACGACTTTATTTTATCCAAGTTGCAAAATTACGTTTATAAAAATTGAGAGTTTCGAGCCAGGTGTTATCAATTTCTTCTCTATCTCCCTTTGTGAGAAACAGTAATTCTTCATTCATATATAATGTAGCTAAGAAATAGTGGTAGCTTGAATAAAATTTAATTAACAGAAAAATATTGGGTCCATTGGACCCTGTTGGTAGTTAGTGACATACATTTTCTCTGGTAGACCAAGGGTTAAGCATTAACACTTCAAAAGAACTTTTAATGCTGACACTTTTTAATTCGGTCCTTTTAGTGGAAATAATATTTCTTTAAAATTAAATCACAAACTGCCCCACTATTGTTTACGATGTCTATATTTCAAGAGTAATTTTTCTCTTTATTTCGCCATAAAATGAAAATATTTTTAAATTTCTGTCATGATTTTCTCGCGGGGATTAGTTTCATTTTATAGATAACTTCATAGAAATGATTTTAAAAAGGCGCAGACATGACTGTGTAGTAAGAATTTTGCTTCGCATCAACATGGTTCCGAATTCAGTCCCACTGCGTGGCACTTTGGGCAAGTGCCTTCTTCTATACCTTTGGGCCGACCAAAGCCTTGTGAGTGGATTTAGTAGACAGAAACTGAAAGAAGATTGTCGTATATATATATATATATATATATATATATATATATATATATATGTAGAAGGTTGAAGGGAACACACAAGTTGATATGTATAAGGAAAATAAGACAAGGTAGAAGATGCTAAAATAATTTTATGGTGAGAACATTTTAGTACCGGTTTCAGTCTTTGCGACTTTTTCAACTTAGAGTAAAGCATGAAAAACAATTAAAACCGATAGAATACGTACTGGGTTTACAAAGAACAAGTCCAGGGGTGGATATCTGTTACAAAAATCCCTTTAAGGCTGTGCTCTAGCATGGCCACAATCAAATAACTGAAACAAGTAAAAGAATAAAAGAGAGGTTTGATTAGAGCTTTTGTTTGTACAGGAGTACTGGAAATAAAGTTGGATTTGAAAATTAAATGCCTAATTTATTAATAACTTACGTTCCATGTGAGGTAATTTGTTATACTTTTGCTTGACTGCTGGGGTGTTTAATAACAACCATATTCTGAGAGTGACGAATTTTTAGTAGCGTAGTGCCAACATTGATACATCTATCTAATGACTGAATTATTAAATTATAATTGCGTTTATTTCAGAGATCCGGCAATGCCCAGTTTTGGGGTTAAAAATAAGTAATCGACCACACCACTCCTGAAAATGTGTGGTCTAGAGTCATTATTAAGGCAGGTAATGGTAATGAAGAAGCATAAACAGCAGAGCGACAATAAAATGCCTTGCAAGAAAGACTCAGTTATGTCTTACGACATTCTAAATTTAAATCCCAACGTGATAAGTCTTTGTATTTCACTCACCTAAACTTGTTAAAGTCTTAAGTAATCCAGATAGATAATGCATGGATTTTACATGTCTTTTTATACTTTTATGTCGAGGGGGGCCTACGAGTAATTCTTAGGATTTGGGATTTATTTTAGATTAATTAGTTGAGCTTTTAAGCAAGGACTTCTCAATTAGGAGTAATGTATTTCAAACATAGATATTGCTTTCTTACATTGACATATTGTAACTTATTACTCTATGTATTCTATTGTAGCATACAATAACTTTTCAATTTGATATATTTGTCCTGCCCTTAAATATACTCCTGCTGCATTCACTTCGATCTATACTTTTTACTATTTGTATTATTTTCTCTTCCAAAAGGTAATGGATTGGCAGAATCGTTAGTTAGTCGAGAAAAGTTGCTTTGCGGTATTCTTTTTAGTTCTTTGTTCTGAATTCAAATCCCGCTGGCATCAATTTTGCTTTTCAAAATAATGTACCAGTCAAGAACTGAGACTCCTTGTATTGACATCGACTAACTCCTTCCCTAGAAACGCTGACTTTGAGACTCATTTAAAAGCATTTATTATTGCGTCCAGTGAAGTGGGGAGTTGGATAAATGCTTGTGGTAAATCTTCCAACTTTCTACATTCGATGGTATCGACTAATTCTCATCCTTCAAAATTACTGGGTTTGTGCCTAAATTAGAAACACTTACTACTGCTTCCAGTTGGTTTGTTACTTCTGATAGACTCTTTGATAAGCAGCCTCTCATTGCAGGTTTTCATTGAAACTATATTGCCTGTATTGTACCAGTAGGGATTTAATGAAGATCTTGTTTTTCCATATGTAACTGAAATAAGACTAACTGGAAATAGAGTATATTTATACGGAGTATAAATTCTATACAGAGTAGCCTATATATGGCTTTACCATTATATATATATATATATATATATATATATATATATATATATATATATACATACATACATACACACACAGACACACACACACAAATGTGTGTATATGTGTGAAGGTGCATGGCTCAGTGGCTAGAGCGTCGGGGTCATAATTACGAGGTTGTGAGTTTGATTCCTGGATCGAGCTGTGTATTGTGTTTTTGAGCAAGACACTTTATTTCACGTTGCTCTAGTTCACTCAGTTGTAGGAATCAGTTGCGACGTCACTGGTGCCAAACTGCTTCGACCTTTGCTTTTCTCTTGGATAACATCGATGGCGTAGAGAGGGGAGGCTGATATGCATAGGTGACTGCTGGTCTTCCATAAACAACTTTGCCCGGGCTTGTGCCTAGGAGGTGAACTTTCTAGGCGCAATCCGATAGTCATTCATGACCGAAGAGGTTCTTTATATATATACATACATACATGTGTGTGTGCGTGCGCGCACGCGTGTTTAGGCTTATTTAAAGTGTGCATGTTCTTTTCTTTTTTATTGAAGAAAGAGCGGTTTCTAACAAAAATACAAAGCTCTATCGTTGGCATGTAGATTATAAAAACAATATCATATTGAAAATTGAGAAAAATCTTGCATATTTTTACAGTTCAACTTACAGATTGTATTTATGTCTGTATGTATGCATGTGTATGCATGTGTGTTTGTTTAATGGTAAAGCTGTACTTTGTACTCTTTAAAGTGTATGGCAGTTGATCGTATCTTTAAAATGTATAATGATGTTTATAAATACAGACTTATTACCAGCTCAAATACACTTGAGGTATATTCGAACCCATAATAAAACCGTAATGATGTTTATATATACACCACTTTTCGATCTATTTGGTGTGATGGTTGTCTTATTCCTAAATACTTATCTAGTTCCATCCGGGACCATTATTTCTAAACTCTGTCTGTCAATGTGGTGTAGTCGCTATCTACTGGCACATGTTCAAGTGCCATAAGGAATAAGTACATTGCTCTACTTTGTAAAAATAAAAAGGTTCCTAGTTGAAATTTGGTTTTAAATAATGTACACAAATAGAAATAAGACACCTGTTAATGATCTGAAACCAAAACGTAGTATAAATGTACATAGTTATTGTAAATATAGACTGTAGCATAGTTTGATCCATTATAATCTTATAAACAACAAATCGTCCCAAACAGTTAATCGATTTTTTATAAGAATGAATTGAAGACTTTTATCTAAATTAGATGCTTTAACATGCATATATTTTGTACTGTTGCTTTGCGGCAACAGTACGGAAAGGGACAATAAATATGCCTGAGTGTGTGTTATTTGAATTTATTTGTTCGGTGAATATTTTATTATTACCATAATCATTAATTATTTTCCTCAAAGTTACTGCCATATTTGCAACTTCTCCCAAGAGAAATTTATAGCATTTAATTTTTAACGATGAGCTTGATTATTTCTCTCCCGATTAAGCTATATTAAATTTTCAGAAAAGAAAATATCCTTTTCTAAAGATTTATTAATTAGATTTAACATGTGTTTAGGGACTTTAGATTGAATGCATTCAGAAAATAATATTTTACCAAATCTAGTTATCTGAAAATTAAAATTATTATATTTTATATCTAGATTTCTTAGGAGTAATTTTATTTGAAATATTTAGAAAACACGTGTGCACACACACACATTAACATGAATGTATGTGTGTGCAGTTGTAAAAAGTAATATAATTCATTATATTGACACGGTTACTATAAGAGACATCAAAATTGTCTGCAAAATGAAACAAGAATTATATGTTGATGGGATTCATGATCTGAATTCTAGTTTAATGCTTTTTTTAAAGTAATTATATCTAAAGTTTAAATATTACCTAATCTGAGCTTGAAAATAGTTCTTATTGTTCCGTTGCTAATTAATTTAACCATAAGTTTTATGCATTTTACAGGATGCTGAAAACCAAATTACATATTATTTTTATTTATTTAAAGGGTTTAAGAACTTGTGTACCCGTAAATGAATTTAAACAAATTTAAAGGAATTTATTGAGGAAATAATCTTATTTAAAACATTATTCACTTTTAGAAATTTATTTCATAAATATTATAAAGACCTTACTTCTTTCTTACCATTTAACCCATCATATATGCAAGTAATGACAAAGAAATGTACAGTCCATTGTAGACGATTGCTTCAGCAAGTCTTAACACCTTTGAGTTGACAAATGTTTCTTATACGTCTTGTTATTCATATTCACTGGACACTTATTCTTGACCCAAACCACCAATCCATGGGAGAATGGAGTTACCTGTTTTTACTGTCGTACTGCCATACTACAAAGCAGCCCAAGAATCATGCTCTATATGACGGAATATACAATATAATCCTAGGACAATACGAAGAATGAAATATCCATGATACTGGTATTGTAAATTACTAACAAGTGTTTGGTTAGTTATTTCTGTTCCACAAGTCCACTCAAATAAAGACGACCAAATAACATCAACAAGTACATGACTGTGATATATGACATTATCAGAAGGACAGTCAATGCACTAGACTATAGTAAATTACCCTCAGATGCCACCCACGGAAAAAAACCGGTCAAGTTAGTGCCCCTGAAATTAATGTATTGAAGAGTTTATAGAGAATGAAGTGTTAGCTCAACGGCTAGTAACGTTTTTATCTGATTTCGGCAAGTACGGTTATCAACTTCGAGCATGTTGCCGTCTAGCTAAATCTGTTCAGCGAAATGTAGCCTTCTCTGCGTTTGCCTTAGTTTGATATTAATTGGTCTTATACTTACATGTTTATATGTATTTCTAATAGTAAACATATTTTGCAAAAGTCACAGGCAGTTCTTAGGTTAACTCGTATTTACTGAAAAATTTGCATTAATATTTATCAGATATTTTTTCTTGAGATTTGCTTGCTTCATAATCATTATTCTTCTGTTTATATAACTAGTAGCAGAAGGAAATCTAGAACCTAAGTTAAACATGAACGTTCATTAGATAAGCTGTTTGTGAAGAAAAGCTTCATTTCAACACTAAAAATATTCGGATTTTGTTCCCTAATGCAATAAAATATTTGTTGGAAACCATTTCGTCAAAAGGCGGAACTATCTTAAGTGCCGACTGATATATTACCAGATAATGTACTTCCGATTCATCTAATGGCGTATGTTAATTGCAAATGTGTCGTTATATTGTGTACTCTCTAGCAAACAAATATTATTCACTTTCGAATCACAACACATTATCTAGCACGAAAGAATTGATATTGACTAATATTATTTCGTCCTTTTTAATTGGCACAAAAAGGAAAGTAGACGTTCTCTTATACTGGGTGGTATAGGTTACATGCAAATATGATTTTAACAATATTTTATATTTTATATGATATGCTAGAATGTTAATGAAAGTCGAATCAGACAAAGAGCTTGAGAATAACTTGAACGTCTTTTTTTTTATCAAATTAGGAGAAAAACATATACACGTCGCTTTAAACTTTGTTGTACATTAAAGTACTTTGTGTATCTCGTTGTATTGCTTTATAAGCCTCAACAGATGCTAGGCTATAATAGTATTCTTTCGGACTCTGCATTATCAATGATTTTTAAAAAGTTGATGTGACTTTAACATAGCTTTAGTTATTTAGATATCTTAGTTTCACTGAAGAGCGCATGTCTCGTCAGCTGACTAAGACATACCGTATCATTTGTAATGCTAATATGACTAGATACATAACGAAATCGCTTTTGATTTCTTTCATGTCTCGACAGATGCTCACATGCAGAGCTAATTTCTTTTTTGGTAGGTTATTTCCTTATTTCGTGTCTGCGGAATGGGGCTAACCTTTTTTCTTTTTTTTAGCTGTATAACATTTGTTGACTGTATTTTCTCCAACCTTAGGATGTACAGAAAATCAGTTCATATAATTACTGTTCATTTCCCGGATATCTTTTTGCTTGTGTGACTTTATGCATGCTTATATGTTTGTGTGTGAGTGTGTTTATATCTCTGTCTGTTCGCAAATGTGTATATGCGTAAACCGGTTGCCCATGTGAGATTCTATATACTGATGATCTGATGTCCTGCCTCATATAGCAGAAACTGGGGAATACTTAGACAAAAGTTCCTGAATTGCGTCGAGTTCTGTTGTTAACTTGACATTGTGTGGTGACCACAGCTGAAGGCAATAGTCAAGGCAGATCAGAAGAAATGTCTTCCATAGAGTCAACATGACTTTTTGATTCCTTGTTCTGAATGTTTTCAGTATCTACCCACACACACAAATACATATATATATATATATATATATATATATATATATATATATATATATATATATACTAGCAGAAATACCCGGCGTTGCCCGGGTTAAAGAGAATAATGAAATCTAAAAATGCCGTCTAGACTACGCATCATCTTTATATAGAGAGATGTATATACACACACGCACCCAAACATACGTATATATATATGTATATCAATATAAATATATGAAAGTCAATGAAGTTTCGTAAAAGAAGGTGATCATGTACATACTTTCTTGCAGTTGTGATTATAACACCTCGTTGTAAACTATGTTCCTTGTTTTCCCTTGTGGAGCATATACAAATAGGTTTTTTTTGCTGCCCACTCTTGAGCAGCCAACATACAGTTGTCCATGTGAGAAGCAGGGCTCTTCCAAGAGAAGACCAGCTACAGACAGTGTTTGACCCTGAGATTTGTTTATGGACATGGCAAAAGTCACACGAAGGGGGAATTGTAGTCTTCTGAATGTAAAAGGAATGTCTGCTCCTGATGGAGTAAGAGGAATTCTTGGAATAAAGACGTCATCCCCTTTTGCACATCCAGAAAGAACGGTAGCCTCGATAACGTGTGACATCATTTTCTAAATAATGCTCATCTGTTATGTTCGGGTTAAAATTTCATCAACATCAAAAATATATGAATTTTCATGGGAGTTATGGCCGTTATGCAAAGAATATAATTTCCAAATCTCATAAAGATCCATTCAGTACTTTTGACGTAGTTTTGGATAAGAAAACAAATGACTAATGTGTGTGTTTGTGTGCATGTGTATGTGTGTGTGATGGGTGTATATATGTATAGATATCTGTATGCATGTATATATGTATATATGTGTACATATTACATGTACATCTATATATATATACATCTACACATATGTATACATATACATGTATGCATATAGATCTATATATATATATACATATACGTGTACATCTATATGTATACATATACATCTTTCTCTCTCTCTCTTTCTCTCTCTCTTTCTCTCTTTCTCTCTCTGAAAGTATCTGTCATTACAGTATCGAAATGTAGTACATATACATGTATATGTATACATATACATCTCTCTCTCTCTCTCTCTCTCTCTCTCTCTTTCTGTCTCTCTCTTTCTCTCTCTCTGAAAGTATCTGTCACTACAGTATCGAAATGTGATTGTTTCAGTTAGTGGAATAGTTTCATTTTTAAAGTGAAAGTATTTGACATGAGTGTCTTTGTTTCACTTTTGACACGTAATACTTAAATAGTGGAGGAGATATTATGTTGCCGTGTGCTCGAACTCTGCAAGAAGTTAATAATTTTTTTTTACTAAAACACAACTGGAACCCTAAGTAAGGCATGTGTAAAATTTGAATGAAATTGGTTGCGTAGTTCTCGAGTTTTAGGGATTCACACAGACAGACAGACAGACAGACAGACAGACAGACACACATTCTCATTTTTATATATATAGATAACTAATATAGAGACGAACCACCATTCCACAACTCAGTCAATGAAGAAACCGTCCAAAACCATGCTGTGAGACATATACCATACAAAATAGTAATCTAAAATTTTAATAATATATATTGAACAGTAAGATTATTGCAATCATATAACATATAAGAGCAAATATTTCTAAAATTACAGTGAATACCATACAAAGAAACAGTCATTATAAAAATATTAATCTAAAAATCACATAAAGTATAAACTGAACAATGAGAAACCACAATCTTATGATCATGATGCTGACACCCTAACCACTAAGCCACGAGCCTCCACATATATGTATGCATATATATATGTACATATATATATATATATGCATATATATATGTATATATATATATATATATATATATATATATATATATATATATATATACATGTATATATACATGTATATATATGTATATATACGTATATATGTATATATATGTACATGTATATATATGTATATATATACATATATATATGTATACCTATATATACATATATATATAGGTATTTATATATATGCATATATGTATGCATGTCTATATGTATATATATATATATATATATACATATATATGTACGTGTATACACATATATATACATATATATATGTATATATATCGGCGCAGGAGTGGCTGTGTGGTAAGTAGCTTGCTTACCAAGTTTCTGTTGGCAGTCTGTTGCCAATCGCCATTGAAGATAGACGTTCAGCTCATAGCTCCGTTCTAAGGAACAGAGGACACCGTCAGGGTAAGCGAATTTGCTTTTTTGTGAGCTGGGTAGAAGTATTGTGTTTTTATTTTTACAGTATATTCTGCCCAGCTCTGGGGTATTTCGCTTCCGCTTGGCGTTGTTAAAAATTTGAAAATTTGAAAAAATTAAATTGTGGCTTGTTCCAGGCATAGTGTGTGTGACTGGCTGCTGGTGGGCGTTTCTATGAAATAACCAAGTTCAGCAAGCAGAAACCATCTAAAGATTTTTTTCTCACTTCGGTCGCTGGATTACCGACCAGGACTTTTGTGTGTTTGTTTGACTGCAACGGACTACCAGTTCAAGCCAGGGCTGGAGTAGGGTGTAGCCCATTTTGTTCCTGCCGAGGATTCTGTGTTTTTCCTTTAAAAAAATTCTCCTTCTTTACCTTTTCCTTGAACTGTTTTTTTTGTTTTTCTCTTCCTCCTTTTTTTTTTTTTTGAAGTGTTTCTGTTTTGTTTATTGAACTATTTCTTTTTTTCTTAACTGTCATTATTTTGAGACTTTTTTGAACAATTATTTCCTATTTGAACTTTTAGTTATGGCAGGAAAAAAGTTAAAAGAAAAGACTACTGCTTTGGAGTGGGGGATTGTCCCACCCAAGCAGTGATGAAACGACTTCAGTGGTTAAACGACTTCACGGTCTTTCCTCAAGTTGAAATTGAGAAAGAGTTGGCAGAATATCTGCCAACTATTAAGTTTATGGCCAGGGGTGTCAAGTACTCAACTCTTTGGTTGCTATTTGACACCCCTGAGGCGGAAAATTCTGTTTCTTCCCACATACTGTGGGATGAAATTAACTAGAGCTTGGGCCTGTGAGCTGCCACCCGGCATAGAACCCGATTGGATAGAGGATACTATCCGCCGGGGTCTGGGTGGCAGCGGAGCCAAGCTCTTAAACGTAAAAATTTTGCCTACAGCTGATTGGGTTGGGTCAAAAGCTGTTTTGACCCTGTGGACCCAATCAGCCAAAGATCTGGTCTTTCCAGATTTTTTAAAGATGGCCGGGCAAGTTTCGAGCATAGCTCTTTGTTGGAAACAGGAAAGTCCAAAGAGAAAGAAGGTAAAATAAGGAAAATTTGCCAACAATCCACGTGTAGTTACATTTCAGAAGCGACTGGAAGTGGAAGGAGAAAGAAAAAGTGGTTACTGGGACAGTAGTGGGAAGATGGTCGGTATGTGTGCGTGTGTGTGTGTGTGTGTGTGTGTGTGTGTGTGTGTGTGTGTGTGTGTGTATGATTGTGTATGTAATAGCGCATGTGTGTATAGTAGCGTGTGTATATGTGGTAGTGTGCGTGTGCGTCTGGATGTAGCTACGTGTGGAGGAGGCAGTAACTGCGAGCGTGGGTGTGTTAGCGTGCGTGCGTGTGGTAATAACTGTGTGAGTGTGTGCGTGTGGTAGCGCGTGCGTGTGTGTGGTTGTAACTGTGTGTGTGTGCATGTTTGTATGATAGGGTCTCTGTGTGTATGTATATACCGCTCATAAGTCAGCAGCAATAGTGAAAGGTATGTGAGTGGGTAGGTGTGGTTGTGTATATGTGTGTTTGCATGTGTGAGTAACGGAGTGGTCAATAGTGAGTGTGCGCGGCAGTCTGAAAGGTGTGTGAATGGGTGTGTGTGGTTATGTGTGTGTGTGTGTGTGTGTGTGTGTATGTATGTGCACGCATGTATATGGGTGCATACATTTATATATGTACATATACATTATTTATATATACACACATAAATATATATATATATATATATATATATATATATATATATATATATATATATATATATATATATATATATATATATATATATATATATCCGTAAAATATATAGGGTAGCGAGTTTTTTAGAAATTTCACTACCAGTGACCTAGCATCTATCTATATATATATAAACATACATAAATGCAAACATGTATGCGTATATACATACGTATTATGTACACACCTTTGTACTGTGGTCCTTAATTACTGCTTTTCCAGTTTTGATAAGCCTTAAGTTTTCTTTGACTACTAAGAACAAAAGAGAATTTAATAAATTAATATTACTAGTTTTTGGTACATTTTAATGTTATCCATTGTAATTAGAACGAATGTCATTAGTTTTTAATTTAGTGAAATTGTTCTATATTGTATTCAAAAAGAAATTCTTTTATTTCAAAAGCATTGTAATGGTTAATATTTATAAAATATAGAAAATCTCCTTTTGATGCAATGATCAATATTTGTCACACTGCAACAAAGGAATAACGACATTTTACATTCAGGAAATTGTTTTCCTCGATCTAGTATGAAATCCTTATAAATTTGCAGCTATTGTAGAAAGGTTTGTGAAAGAAATTGAAAAGTATAAATGCTCCACACTGCATCACCTATAATAATAATAATAATGATAATAATAATAATAATAATAATAATAATAATAATAATAATAATAATAATAATAATAATAATAATAGAGGTCTCTGGGTGAGACTTGGATCCAACTTGTACAAATGCAAAACAAAAGTCAAACATAAAATAA